>NC_083649.1:11781145-11973645 GCF_963576545.1 Limanda limanda | reverse complement strand
CAACAGCAGCAGCAGCAGCAGCAGCGCTGAGAGGGAGGCACCGTCACAGGGAAAGTGACCAGGGGGGAGTTGTCACTGCAAGGCAACTTCTGCTCTCGTCTCTCCTCGTGTGGCTGAAGATACAGGAGAGGTGAGGATGAAAAGTGAAGAGAGGAAGAGGAGAGGACCACTGCTGCTGCCAGACAGAAAGGAGGAGGGTTCCCAAAGACAGCGATCTGCTGAAGGACATTTCTCAGGGGCTTCACCCCCAGATCCCCTCCATCACCCTCCTGTTCATGTGTGACATCACAACACATCATACTCATAGACTGCATGAAAAGATGGATGCCATGACTGTGTCCCAAAAGTGAAGCCTAAGTGAAGCTGACGTATACAAATACAGTCTCCTCCATGTAAGTGGATGGGGTATGGAACAAGCTAAGA
This sequence comes from Limanda limanda, assembly GCF_963576545.1. Lineage (NCBI taxonomy): Eukaryota > Metazoa > Chordata > Actinopteri > Pleuronectiformes > Pleuronectidae > Limanda > Limanda limanda. The sequence goes on along the minus strand of NC_083649.1, from coordinate 11,973,222 downwards.
AGTCAAAAAATCCATCAAATACATTGTTCTAAAAGATGCTTCCTGATTTGGTATTTTTTAATCACACTGATTTATGTCTAAGGGCTAATGTTCTAATTTTTTGGGGGGGGGGGGGGTACATTTCTGGCTTTTATTATAACAACACAGTTGGAACAGTAAAGAACATGTTTGACTTGACTTTACATAAAACTACGTAAACAAAACTAACCGAAGTATAGGGAAGAGCATTGCAGTTTTGGTTTGAGAATTGTTACATTGTTAATGATTCAAAAATGTAATCACAGATTTCACATTGTCACTAGAAATGTGACGTTACACATCACAAAACAATGCAAAAACCTTGACTTTTCAACAACAGTTTAACTGTAACTACACACTGTTAAAAATGTGCCTCACAGAGCCCAAAGGTGCGAGGGCACTTCATTAAATACATAAGATCCCAGCAAAACACCCTCATGTGCTTAAGACGCACATCATGTGCTTGCGATGTCCTTCGACTTGAACCCTCGATACATGAGCCACCTTTCTCACACAATTAAAGCAGGAGAAACACATTTCCCATCACAGCACAGAAGAACACATTAGAATGTACAGGAGCGGGTTCTGCAGCTTTGCCATCATCATCATGTCGAAGTGTTAGAATGTAAGGGAAGCAGAGCGCGAGGAAACATATGATCATCAGTATGCACTGCTATATTCGTAGGATGTATTTTCCAGGATATGCTCGAATGTAAACAAAAGCTGAACCGAGACACGACTACAGACTGACAAGTTTTATTCTTCATCTTCTTTTCCTTCTATGTTCTGATGCAAAGACACGACTGATATAACTGCAGGCAACCATCACTGACTTTTGGACAATCCTGATTTTATAGTATGGCGGTGTGGTGGCCAGCAGCTCCCCCAAGAAAACAAGAAGACACATGATTTTCAGGATTAGGGTGCAGCCCAATTAAAACACTTGTAATTCAGTACACGATTTTAATAGGTAAAAAGCAAATAAATGTGGGTTCAGACATAGTTACACAGTTGAAATAACTTCACTGGAGTGACTCTTCTCTGGGAAGGTATCACACATACACGTCTGCAGACTCGACGTTTTACCAAGAAATCGACACGTGCACCTGTCTGTCATCACGTTACGATTTCTGACAACCTGTCTTCTTAAAACACTCGATGCGTCTACCAACTCAGGAAAAGGTCAAACCAGGACTCAAAGGCAGACGCGAGATGACGCCATAAAAACTGAAGTAGGTGACACAGAGACACCTGTCAGGATAAGAAAGGCTTTGGCTTCAGAAAAGGAACGCACCCACACACAGACAGACACACACACACACAAACACACACACACACATACACACAAACACACACACACACACACACCTCAGAGGTGCAGCCCTCAGGTGATGGAAGGAGCGTATTACTTCCCACTTCACTGTCTCAGACTCAGAGCTTCATCCATTCTGGCATCTTCTCTTTTTCGGTTTCACACAAGCCCTCTCTCACCTCCACTTTGGTTCCTCCGGGGGGGGGGAGAGTTCATATAGAACGCACGGTAACGACCCCCTGGATGAGCCTCTCAGGCGTCCACATCTACCGCTGTCCCATAAAGCTGTGGACAGCACTGACAGAGAGCCGTGAGTTACCGCAGGCCTGAGAGCCGCACTCATAAAGAAACCTGGCAGAGCTGCCACAGAGCTGCACATGAAGCTGTCGTTTAAAGTCCCTTCTCCTAGAGCTGTAGCAGTCGTCTGCACCACTGTGGTAAACACAGACTCATTCAGATGGACTCCAGTTACAGATTAAAATGCATATACGATTCTGACCATTGAATGTAAGCGAGACCAGAATTACCACCATGCCTCCGCCAACCAGTGCAGATCAATCCCTCATGGTGTTCCTGACATGTTGCCTTTACAATAACATGAGGTCACTGTGACCTTTGACCTTTTGACTACTGATATTAATCAATCTTCAAGTGCAAAGGACAACTCGTCAACATTTTAAGAAACTCCCTAAAGTCAGTTTTGGGATATCAAAAAATAAAACTCTGACTTTTGACCACCAAAGTGAAATCAGTTACTCTTGTGAATAACATGTTCCTGAGGCAATGAATTTACGAGTTCACAAGGAAATGTAATCAGTTCATCCTTACGTCAAACTCAACATTTCTAATAAATTTGAAAGAATTTAGTCAATGGCGTTCTTGAGATATAATGTTCACAAGAATGGGATTAACAGACATGAAGAAATAAATGTGTGTGTCGCCAGCATGGAGGCATAAAAAGAAAAAAGAAAACATTTGACGTTTAAATAAATGCAAAACTATGAGTGATCACTTCACTTTGTAGGTTTTAATTGTAACTTTCAAAGTCCCTGTTTTATTTTGGTGTAACAGTGACCCAGTTTACTGGCCAGCATTAAAAAACAAGCTAATTTGATTTGATTTGATCAATAATCAATGAAGAATAAGATGAAAACTCCCCTTTGAGATTTCAACTTTCAAGCTGGGGCACAAATGATGTCCCCCTTGTTTATTTTCCAGTGTAAGAGAACAGAAGCACAACCAGCGGCACGTGTCCCATCCCATATTAAATATCCGACTTATGTACACAGGAAGACAAAATAAAGTAAAATGATGAGCCCTCATAGTGTCACTCAGATGTGTGCAAGAGAGATGAAGAAGAAAACTAATCAACTCACAAGATAGCATTTCTCCTGCGGTTCTACAATCATTGAAATTCAGATTCACAGCGATCCTCCTCTGAGCCCAGCGTTCATGTATAGCGAAGTTTTCAAAGTGCATCACTACTGACCTCTGAGATCAGCTCAGAGACGGGCGACATCGGATTCCTTCACATTTTCCTCTTTTCAACGGTCATGATTTAAACATAAAACCAGCACATGAGGATATTTCTGTACCAAAGATAAATGAATATTCATGCATCCTCGATCTATCCGTCTGAGCCGAGCTCATCAAAATGTGTCAGTAATTAATCTATTAAGCAAAAACATGGTTTCACTGAACAGTACAATACGTCTTTCCTCATCCAGCAGCGTGGGGTCTGGTTTGTATTATTCACAGGAATATTATTCATCATTTTAAATCTTTAAAGCTTTTAGATGAATAAAGATGAGGAGACCCCTGTTAAACTGCAGTCAAATGCTGCCGCATGATAAGGATGCAATACACTGCAAACTGTGAACTCATTTACTAGTACTTACTGTACTTTAAAGTAATGCAAAATGGCTGCCGAGACCTTCTCTGTTTCCAAAGTCCCTTTGCAAATTTAAAAGTGCTGAAAAGTCATGAAGTATCTGGTGTCACTTTGACTTTTTGCTTGAGGTTATGCTAGTGTATGTTAGTCACATGGTCCTCTTGTTTCTAATGATGATTCATGAAGAAAAACAAACTCTCAAGAGGACTCTTGCAATTAAAATATTTTTTTAATTCACATGGGACAATGTTTTTAGGGATACGTTGAATGTGTCAGAGGTCACACTTTTATTCGTATTCAAATCTATATATATATTTGGATATATTTGTAGGCCTTGTAGCCTTTATTGATAGGACAGAATTTAAGTGTGAAAGGAGGAGAGGGGGGGGGGGGCTCAGTTCAGCTGGTTCAGCGAGAGCCTCTTTATTTATATTTCTGATGATGCAAACATCATTAGCATCTTAAACTTGGCTTTGCTCTAAACACGGATCCAGGGTAGATACTCCTTCATCACTTCTAACAATGTGAACTAGCAGCTTTAAAGGCTCACAGACAAGAATTATAAAGTGAAACGTTTGAGGATAAGGGCCTCGTTTTGTTTCCTGTAAATGGTGGAGTCACATGCACTTATCTAGATAGGTTCATTATTTTTAGAAGAAAGGCTTATTTCTAAAATAATTGTGGGAGGTTACAGGCTACTAGGCTGTTGTCGAAACAAGGACAAACTATTTATATAATTGAATTAGCCTAAAAACACATCACAAGTTCCCTGCTGTTTCAGAAACCAACGGGGCTGACAGGGTAAAGTCAGGAAGTTAAATTAGCGTAACATATTTTTTAGTGTTGTGTATCTGCTTTTTTTCACCTCTCCCCTCCCCCCCACCGTCCTATTTATATTTACCAGGAGCGGCTCCATTACCACAGGTCAAGGCACTACGCAGGGGAGAGAGATTAACTCTGGGCAATTAGAGATGTGAAATTCCCAGCCGATGTTTATTATCCTGCCCTCAGTCCTGTTCCAGGGCTCGGCTGGTGAAATATGGATCGTACATTCAATATTTAACATTAGGACATCAAAGTGGGCCATAGCTTTGGTGCCAGGATAAAAAAGGAAGAAATACGAGGCAACTTTATCTCGTGGTTTGAGCAGACATGACTCATGGGGGGGGGGGACTGAAAATCTAAAATTTCCTTGACATTTACTGTCACTGTTCCAGTTTGTCTTAGCGCATCAACTTTAGCAATATTGTTAATTCTTTTCTGTAGGACATTTTTTCAGAAGTAACATTAAACATCAACCGAGTATCGCAGATAATTTACAATTCAGGAAACATGTGAGCAGTCACATGTGAAGAACTTTCCAGCAAACAAATGAGGTGAATGTTTGCCACTTGTTGACATATTTCTGGAATTATAAGTGCTGTCACATTTTATTGGAAGTTAAACATTCCTTCAAACATTGGGGTAGAGTTCATTTTCTAATTGTAACAAGTTCAAATTCAAAACCAGCACCAGCGGACTGTCTGAAGTAGTTTTCCTCCAAATCCAGCTGAGGGGTTCACTGTCAGCTTGACCTATTGCATGACCTCTTGACCAGTAAAAACTATTAATGTTACAAAAAACGTGTCTGAAATAACTCTCTCATTCACTAACCCCTATTTTTCTATATGCTGTCTTCTATGTAAAGGACTATATACTGAGCTCATCTGCAAAAGAAAAAAAGCTTTCGGAAACTGCTCGGCACAATTTCTCTGTGCCGGTAATTACAAAATTGTTGCAGGATATACGACCTTGTGCGATGGCTGACACTAAATTTGAAATTATTAGTATAAATACTTTGAGGTAAAAAGCACATTGAATGTCTTTTTCTTTAAATGTAGAAGTTTGTGATGCATCTGCTCATATTTACATTTGTACGACAGGTTGGGCTGTTCCTCCTGCTCTCTCTCCTCTCTCCTTCTGAACTGTACATATACAGTTCACTTCACGATGCATTTTTTTGAAACAATGAGTGCACTATACAGGGTATATACAGGGAGCAATACAAAATGGCAACCTCACGTTATAGTGGACTACATATTAACTAGTGAAAGATGGTCGCTGTTAGAAGGAAAATGGAAGACACTAGCAAACAAAGCCATCCGACAATTAGGACAGCAAATGCCATGTGTGGTTTCAGAAATGTGCTGGTACACTCATTTTTACCATCACCATCGAGACAAACAAAGAGCTAAATTAAAGTCAACATTGGAGGACTCTTCATTTCTTGCAAGTACATAGATTTACAGGAAGTTGAAAAGGTAAACTAGACTTTAATTTGCAACGTGTACAATGCCGACTTACACTTAGGCAGCAGGGGTTAGTGAATCAGTTTCTGTAGTTTTTTTTTCTCTCTCTCTCTCTCCTCTTTGTCTTTCTCTCATCCGCAGCAGTCCTTCTGTCTCATTTTGGAGAAGTTATGATAAAAGTTCTCCAGGTTGTTAGAGGAGTGACAATTTAACAGCGAGCGCTCGGGGGCACACGATTCTCTCCTATTTTTACAATACATGCACTTTTATGTGTGTCTGTGCAAGGTTTTATGCCCTCAGCTATTTAAAAAAAAACGGTTCTGTTACGCCTAATTATTTTTCTTCTTGTTGGGAGAAATAATTTAAAGATATTTATTTTGGAGTTCACCTCAGTTGAAACGTGCCCCGGCGCCTCGCAGGAATAATTTTAAACCCCGAGCCTGATACGAGTGAAAGTGCAGCCGACGTGTGAACGGTCCTTTTCACAGCAGCCATGATACTTTGACATGTGGTGGCAGGAAAAGCGCAGGTGTGACTAATGACATTAGGGATGATTTCCTTCCATTACGCTCTGTCAGTGAACCAGAATGGCATCACTAATGTTATTAGCAGCACCTGTGTTTGCGAGTCAAAAACGTCCTCTGTGAGAAAAGAGAAAAACAATGAAGACATTTCTCCAAACTGCATTTGTTTAAATAAAGGTGCTACACATAAACTTGAACTTAACATTCAATACTTTGTAAAAGCCAATTACAGATATAAATCCTATGGATCGGTATGGGGATGACACAAGGTTTTTGTCACCAAATGTCATTTAAACTGCTGGTTTAGAACTGATCATTTACAAAGATTTGTTGCCCAATGACCACTTGGGCAAAAGACCCTCCACAACAAGCTGGTCAATACAAGGCCACAGACAAAGCAGGTGATTGCCTGTGGCCCCAAGCTGATCACATTGGTCCACAGTGAAGACAATTTTGTGAAAATCCCCTTAAAGGTTCAGTGTGTAGGATTTAGTGACCTCTAGTGGTAAAGTTGCATGTTGCAGCTGAATACCCCTCACCTCACCCTCCCCTTCCAAAAATAAAGGAGAACCTCTGGAAGCCTTCAGTTGTCATAAAAACTTAAAGGTGTTTAGTTTGTCTAGTCTGGGCTACAGTAAAAAACATGGCGGCCTGCGTAGAGAGGACCCACTCCTGATGTAAATATAAAAAAATAAAAGGCCCATTCTAGGGTAAAGAAAAGCACAATTTGTACAATTTAGATGAAACACAAAGATGTTATATTCAATTTTTGCCAAAAGATCCCGTTCCCCTACATTTTACACAGTGGGGCTTTAAATGTAAATGTAAAAATGTATAATGGGCCATGTACAGCATAGCCCATTATACATTTTCTGAATGTGTGTGTATGATGTGTCTTGGATGGTGGTGGGATATCCAAGTGCAAAAAACAGGTAAACTGGACTTGGTTGAGAGGCTGGTCCCAACATGCTGTTTCGTTGGGAGTCCCCATCACATGTAAGCAAACAATTGTATATTTAAATATTCAGTTCAACCATTGAATCTCCCATTAGCTCTGGGTTTGGTGCCTTTTTTGCCAAATGTTCCGCTATGTTCGCCAGCTACGCACTGTGTGTATCCGCCGATTGTTCCTAGGGAGGTTTTGTTCAGTGAGTTCATGAGAAATTATTTTTCTAAAAACAGCTGCTCGCGGCCGCCAGATCGGCTGCTGATAAGTGCACAGAGGCTGAACCGCAATGTGCCAGAAAACAAACAAAGAGTGAGGCTACGAGAGGCTAAAGCCTTTTGGAGCTGCAGTTGATGACATAATTCTCTGTAGGTTTGTGGCTGAGAGCAGTTGCTGGAATAATTTGATTCCTGTGTTCAGGAGAACGGTTTTTGAACAACAATACCACCAGAAAGATTTAGTGAATGTTTTAAGGTTATAGCTACACAGTGTAAGAACTGCAACACAGCTAATGTATGTGTTTCCTCGGTGACTGCTGCGGATAATGCACGATTTCGTCCCCTATTTTTACTTTGCTGATTATGCTCTATTGGTTGAATCAATATCAGATCAAAGTATTGTTGGAATAATTCATGAATGCGTTACACAAGCCCCTGCAGACACCCCATGCTGCTTCAGATACATGAACATTATAAAAGCAGGGATTCTACAGTCCTGTGCAGAGCGCCGTTGTTGTCCACCTGTGTGTGACGTGTCCCTTCCCCTCTAATCCTTTTAGCTCTGCCAACTTCTTACCCACTGAAACAGATCATTTTTCTTCTTGCCCCCAACATGCAGGTGACATGCAGCGGCTCACTATCTGCCCACGGACACATAAGCTCACACAGTCGTCCATGGCAGGTACACTCCGCTGTTCGCCCCCAGTAGATGGAATTACCCAGACAGCCATGGAGTGCTCCGAATAGGAGAGGAGGCGAGTTGTAATGCTGTTTACATCAACAGCACGGTGCCGCCGCCGCCACAGCCGCCGCTGCATTACCACGCCAAAGATCAACTTAATCTCATGTCATAACAGCGGAGCTTCCTGAAAGCTTATTCTGACAGAGGATTTTTTTTTTTTTTTTGAAAGGGGAAACGGAAAAACATCTTTTTTTTAAGTAGGCTTTATCCAAAGGGTAAAGTGAATTTTCTTCCCGAAATAAAAAAGCATGCTGGGTAAATCCTGGCCGTGTGTCTTTGTGTGCACCTCTCTCCGTCTCCCTCGCTGCATCTCTTTTGTTCAGCGGAGATATAGACTTTTTCCTGAATTTGCATTTAGATTCCTACATCCCAGGAGCCCAAATCTGAGTCGTGGCCGCTGCCTTTGTGAGAGCACCGTGTGTCTGGACAGTGAATAATCTAATCACCGCTGGGTAACGACACAGTATTTGTTCACTGGTCTGATCTTCTGCGCTGGATAGTTCTTTTCCACGAGGTCTGTAATGTCCCCTCTGCTCCAAATCTCCTTTTTCTTCATTTTCTAACCTCTTGTCTTCCATTTCTGCTTCAAGATCCAATCATTACATATCAACTCCTTCTTTTCTGACCCCTCTTTCTCTCCTGAATCGCATTCCCCTAATGTTTTCCCACTTACGTTTCTACTCCAGTCTCCATCCACTCCCATTTCTAGGTTTCCTTTATAGCGCCTCTACTTTTCCATCATCATCTCTCCACTATCAGCGATTCCACCTCCTCCACCTCCTCCGCCACTTCCTCTCCCTCTTTGCATCACCTTGCTGCACGGCTCTGCCACAGAAAACGGATGAAAACACTTCTCCCAAGTGTCCTTTCCCTCCCAGGACATCGAAAGGCAGCGATTTATCACGGCTGCAGAGCGAAAACCACGTGGCCCAAAAGTATGGAGGCAGCCATAAATCTGAAACGCGTGGGGGGCATGTTTCACTCTGTGCAGGAAAGGGTCAGGAAACATCCAGCTCCTTGTATTTCGTGACAGGACTGCAGATGGCACACAGAGTTGGGCACGGATCCAGAGCTAATTAGGGACGGGATTTTTTTACTCAAGCATAAGCAGAAAATCTGATTTTCATCTGCTGCTCAGCGTCAATGGTAAATAAACAAGATGTCTTAAAGAAGCTACTGCAGCAGTACGTATTGTTTGAGCTCAGCCATTTTATGTATCAGCTGAACCTTAAAAAGTTCCCTGTGGCATTTTTGACCAGTAGTAATGCCGTGGAGAATTTTCTGTTCATTTGTATGTGATGCAGAGGCTTGCTGTCAGAAGTCTTCTTTTCTTGGTGGTGGTAATGCACCAAATAAATGCAGCAATGTGCCAGCAAAGATAAAGAAGAAGAAGAGGATAGCAAGCAGGTAAACATGGATATTAACAAGGCAATGTTAGAATATTGGAAAAAAATAGTTTTATAATATACATAGGTGAATAAATTGATTCAAAATCTTTGTTTCAGTGACTCGCACGATAAGAAAAACACAAAAGGTTTTCTTACATTTGCTTTTCCCTTGAATGTCTCAAACGTAGACGGCATAAAGAGAGATGACGCTTCTCCACTTTCTCCTACGATCCAGACATGAAGCCCAAATATCCTGAATATACGAATGTTGCATTTGAAGCCAGAATCAGTGCAGAGTCGATCAATACACATGCTCAGCCAATCCTGTGTAAGTATAGCATAAAATAATGTAACCAAATTTAGCAGAAAAATTGCACTTGGGATAAACAACCTAAAAGAAATTTGTCAACAGGTGTTTTTTAATTTTTGGGGGGGTCAATACCTCATCTGCTAACATGGAGGAGGTGGGATCACGTTGTCCATTTATATTTAAGGTCTATAGTCATAGAATTTGCAGGGATCTTATTCTGAAATGAGAGATTTTGGGAACTGGTATGTGTCCTCTGACCCGTGCAGCCAGACCACAGTTGACCGCAGCACACACACTGTGGTCAACTGTGTAAAGACAACTCGGGGCAGAGTAGAGATCATCATTCTTCCGATGACCCAGTGTCACACACATGCATTTGGCTGATGTGTCCTTGAGCGTTAACTTCTGAGTCCCTGCGAGCTCCAGAGATGCTGACTGTGACCTCTGGCCTCTGGTGAAGTAAAGAATCATGGAGAGGTGAAGCCGGCTGAGCATGAGCACCGACCGAGAACTCGACTTGGAAACAAAGACTCTCTGACTGGCGCTGACGTCTGCTCTTCTGCTGCTAAAGCCCACATTCATCTGCCATGACACTAGAATCGACCTGTTTCATTAGTCCTTCAGCCTTGTGTCATGTGGATCCTCTGTGTTCTCACTAACAACAGGATCTTTAGCTTTAAACAGGGTGTTTTAATTGTTCAGTAGTTTAATTCCAATCTCTCTGTTGTACATATAATACAGAAATGAAACCAACGGAAATTAAATGTAGTTTTCTGTAAAATGATTCAGCAGTAGTTCGAGGTTGGCACTCCGAGAAACTTTGTCAGCTTAATTGGAGAAAATCCGACAGTAAGTTAAGTTGCATTCAGGCTTTTGCTCTCTTATGCTGCTGAATTCTCATTGGAGATGGGACAGAAACCTGGTATTAAACAGGTCCCGGCGGCTAAATTACTACTGACTGTAGTATCGATAAGCTCCGACGTTATCGGTTCTGCGCTCGGTAGCGGAGAAATTAGGAAAATAGGTTTTCAATTTAGTATAGCTACATTAATGTTATCTTGCACATTTAATCTCACCAACTCCATTTCTGATTGAGACATTTGTCTATGATGTATTATCTCTCTTCCCAATCCAGATCTCTCTGTCTCTCTCTCAGCCTGTGTGCAAGGGGTGGAGGCAGCTCTCTCTCAATCCGCAGCACTGTGCTACACACACACACACACACACACACACACACACACACACACACACACACACACACACACACACACACACACACACACACACACACACACACACACACACACACACACACACACACACACACATACACACACACAGCCTGCTCTCAATGACAACAGTGGAGAGAAATAAATGTTTAAACTCACACTCCACTGGAGCCGATGCTGACAATGCTTGTTACTACAAGTGCATCAAGTCTTTTTCATGTAAGGGCAGCAACAGAAATCCGTCACACACGGACAGAGCTTCATCTGAATTGTGGCTCAGAAATTCACAGTGACAGAGGGAGCAGGGACATATTTATGGATGCTACTGTGCAGTATCAATAATTAAATGCTTCAAGGTACAGTACATAGGATTGAGGTAATTAGGAATAAAACCCAATAAGGGAAATGTTTAAGTATCGAACCCACAAACGGGTGAACGTACAGTACGTGACGGTTGTGTCACTGATTTGTGACTCGCGGACATCTGTTGTTGACACAGGAGCGAGTCTGCCGCAGAGCTGCTATGTGAGGTTTCTGGTGTGACTAATATATTTCCTTGAATCAAATTAGGTCTATGAACTCAACAATAAAACCATCCTTAGTACTTAAGCAAAAGTGAAAGCTCTCACATTTCACGAAGAGAAGAGAAATGAGAGTCAGCAGCTGAAAGCCCAGCACTGAATTAAAAATGGTAATATGTGTCAGAGCTGAAGTGAGCGCTGACGATCATGAAACCATGGTTAGTAAGGATGGAGCCTCCCATCTGTGTCTCTCTCAGTCATATAGAAAAGTGAAACGTACATATTGTGGGTTCTTATTCAGGTGCAACAGATTCCGAGTGACAGGAACACAGACTAAGGAGTGAACACCAAGTTCTCGTGTGAGATAAAGAACAGCATTGCATTCCACTTCAGCTGCAGCTAAAACTATAATGTCTGCATGGATAGTAACAACTTTATGGACGATAGCACAAGCATGAGGCAAGTAACGCGGCAAATAGCGCTGCACACTGCTAAACAATGCAGCAATGGAGCAAAACACCAAGTTAGAGATCTCTGAAGTGACTAAGTCAAAAATGATTCTGGTTCATCCTGTGGTTCAATGGTTTGATCCCCATCTTCCCCATTACGCTTGCCGAGGTGCAGTGTTAGATTGATATATAATAGAGAAAGTGCTGCATATAGATGCCCTGTATGAATGTTTGTGTGTGAATGGGTGGAAGGCAAAAACTGGGCTGTGAAGTGCTTTGAATGGTCATCAACAATAGAAAAGCTCTAAATACAAACCATTTACCATAATGAAACTGTGGGACTATGCTGGACCAACCACAGTCAAGGTTATTAATGGGAAAAACTGCTTTGGGTCTCATGTCTGTGCACCACAGAATATGTTGCTGTACTTTCTTTTCCTTTTGTACAGTTTCACAAATTTTTCCCTTTTATAAACACAAGCACCTGTTATTTATAATCAAGTCTGAAGGCCTGTGTGTGTTTGTGTGTGTGTCTGTGTGTGCACATCTGCCACTCTCACTTAGCCATCCCACTATGCACCTGCTCCATCCTCAGCGCTCCCACACCTGCAGTCTACTGGTGGTGCTCTGAACAGCCTCGAGTGTGCACACAGTTAAGCAACGAGGTGCTCCAGATGAGTGTGCAGAGGAAACGAACCAATCAGCTGCCAGCCTCTGCTCAGTGTCCCGCAGCTGAATGCACATACATATTTTCCTTTTATTAACATCAGTCACACTCAATAAAACCATCCACACTGGTGATATTAGTCTTTGTAAAGATGACATTATTGAGCAGATAAGAAATCAAAGGGGGGGGGCGTCTACAAATCAAATTAGAAACCAGGGCTGAAAAAGAACACCGACACCAAACTGAGAATCTATCTAAACAAAGTTCTGCTCCATTTGAGTCTCTAATCTGTTGAACACGCCCAGGATACACACACTTGAGATATCAGGAGTAGGTAAGTGATAAAACAACTCGTGAGCATTTTGTGTGAGTGTGTGAGTTCAACTGAGTATGAGTGGTTATTAAAGCACGTTAACACGGTTAATAGCAAATGTACAAATACATTTATTGAGCACAGACAAGAGTTCTGTTTTACATAATGTATAAATAAGGTGCTTTGCAGAATATATTTTCCTTTTCTCCAAATCCCAAACTGCTTGTTCAGGGATGAGTTTCACATATAATACCGAAAATCTTCTGCTCATCCTCCTCAATAACTTAACATTTATAAGAATGAATAATACATTAATTATTGTATTTTTGAATATGTTTTACAATAATGTAATCAGTGGGTTTGTAGGTTTAAGCTTGACTACAAATCAGGTAACCACACACCATAGGAATTTACATGAACCCATTAATCCTTTCTCATTATCTATCCTCCATTACCAATCTAAACCTCCAGCAGCTACAGCAACATTGCCAGTTATGTTTCAGAGCAACTGTCAAATGCAGGGTCAATATTCACTCTCACTCTTTAAGCTGTTTTCCGCCTCCACCTCTAAATGCTCAATGCCAACTGGCGAGAAAGTGAGAGGAACATATCAGTAAAGTTTCAGGCTGGAGACCTGAAACATGAATTGAAAAGACTCTTTCATAGCTCCGTAGATCTGAGGTGCAGAGTTGGTTGATAATTCTCTGTGGCCTCAAACGTGATCAGATGTATTGATCAGAGCCACATTAAGGTGATTAAAGGAACTTAGTGGTTGAGGGGAAATTGCTGTCAGGGTATAAAGAAAATCATGGCTGTCCATGAGGAGGTAGAGTGGATCATATATTCATTGTTTCGATCCTCTCCTGTCCACAGGTCAGGTCTTCAGAGAGGACAAGTTCAAGTTGCTCCCAATGGGAAGCTCAGGGCCTTGCATTGCTGCTCCATCCACAAAGTGCAAAATTACCATTAGACTTTAAATTAAGGGAATGAAAACTGCCACCCGACTCAATACAGTTCTTAAATTCCTGTTATTTATGTTTCCTGACCAAATCCAATAAGTGTGACTGATACAGGAAACACTTAGAGACTCACAGTGAGCGTCAGGCTGCTGTCATAACAGCAGTCACCGGCAGAATAATGGATGGAAACAAGTAGAGACAATTACTTAACAGCTTGTCAATTCAATTAGCCGAATGTTTTAATGGTTTAATCACAGTCGTATCTCCGTCTCCTTCCTCCTCATTTACTCCCCCACCCCCGCATGTGTGTGCTTCTCCTCCAATCTTTTTCTGTTTGAAGACGATGACAGGGTGAGAGCGAGGAGAGAGAAACCCAAGCAGCGCCACTGAGAAGCTGTAAATGATAGAAGGAAGGAGGGCAGAGAAAGGACCAAAGAAGGAAAGGGGACAATGGAGGAAAGAAATAGTGAAATCCATGGAGAGTAAGAAGGAGAGAACAGAGTAACAGAAAAATGCACAGAGGAGAGGGGAGAAGGACGTGGGCGAGCGGGAGAACTGGAAAGAAGAAGATAATAGAGGGAGAGGTAAAGGAGGGGAGCCTTCCCCCTCAGGGAACATGATCGGAAAAGATGGATCAAGGAAAAAGTGTAGGGATATAGGGAGGACAAAACTAAAGCAACAAGTTTTAGAGAATGAAGAAGGGGAGGAGAGAAGGAGAGAAGGACACGAGACCCATAACAAAAGAACAGAGATTTAAATCAAAATCAAAAAGACGGGACAAAGAAAACAGAGAAGAAATATGGATGAGAATAGATGGTTTGATTTAGCAGAAGAAGGAAAGTAATTGATGGTCTGGGGATAAATTGAGGGACTGAAAGTAGAAAGGCAGGAAAGCTGAAAGTAGAGAAACGATGTGATGGGTAAAGGAAAGAAAAGTATTAAAGTACTAAAGAAACACAGCTCCCTCTTTCCCTCTCCGCCCAAAACACAGAGACACTCACGATGGGACTTAAAGGGACTCTCACCTTTGTTGCATTTTTACACTTTTTTTGGATAAGGTTAAATTTGTATTAATAAGGTAATGACACTCTAAAATGCAAGACAGACCCACCAGGAGTAAAAACAAACAATTATTTCACTCTCATAATATTTAGTGAAAACTTCAACCAATAAAATTCTTCGGACCAAAGGACCTTATTGGCTGACAGACCTGTCTGTTTGCTGCATGGACATGCAGGTTTTCCGTCTGCTTCTTGTGGCGCATTCGTGCGTGCGCGGAGGCAGTAGGTTGTAAGTCTGCTTGTAAATAAAGTTTCTTCAAAAAAATAAAAACACCGGGATGGTTGTAAGTCTGCTTGTGTAAATAAAGTTTCTTAAATAAAACACCGCGGATGGGAACGAGGGGGTGGGGCATTGGAGGAAGGCGGGATGATTTGAATGTGCTGTAATTCTCAAATGCAACAAAGGTGAGAGTCCCTTTAAAAGCAGTTAACTGGAAAAGTTCAGACTTTTCATTAATGCATGTACAACCACACGTATTCTACCCAGGGTTAAATACTTGTTCAGCATTCCTTTAGAGGTTTAATGGGCACACCCGACCTGGTGAAGACACCCGGGTAGAATCCAGAACTCGCTGGAGTGACAAGTAATCCCCACCTGGCCTGGGAACTCCTCAGGATCCCCCAGGAGGAGCTAGAGAGCCTGGCTGGAGACACGGACGTCAGGGATATCATACTTGGACGACTACCTCCGCCACAAAAGAAAATTACAATGGTTGTCATAGACTAAAACTGGCTTTTAGAGAATGACTGTGTAGATAACTCTCATCAAGGGGCTGTAAATCAATCAATCACACCCGGGCTTATGTGCCCACTTGACCTGTGAAGGCCGCAAATATAATGGACAGCACGGCCAAGAAAAGGAAAAAATAATAATAGAAAAATAATAATAATAGACTGGGAAACTGCTTCGAGCCATGGAGGTCAGTTGAAGGTAAGTCTCAGCGAGTTTTCTCTTCCATTTTACCAGAGTTCTTCCTAGGTTTCCCATGGGGGAGAATAGAATGTGAATTTACTTAGTACATGTGAGAAGCACAAGAAACGTGTCACTCAAAGAGTCTCCCCGCTCTATGGATACTTTCCTTTTCACGGGTTCGATTTTGGTTTGGAGTATATTAAAGGCTTGAGTAGTTCTACTTTATCATATGGGCTTGTTTGGATCAGGTGACCCGTGGGGAGGGGGGGGAGGTCTGGGTAGATGCAGGATGCAGGACTGAGAAAAGGACTGAGGGATGAAGAGTAATTCATTCTAGTCATTTGGTTTGTTTCCCTCCATCAAAAGGATCAAAGGTCCCATTTTCACTTTTATTTTTAGTCATAAACTTTGTTAGGTATGTATCTCCAGCATTTTATCTTTTCATACCAGCAACTATAGAACTAGATCCAGAATTCTAATTCTTCTAAACGTCCCCAGGGTGCGTTCAAGGCTTGGCAAAAGTGTGTTTTCCTTTCACACACCTCGGGCAAGGAATGAGTTGCAAAATAATACTTTAGAAAGCACTCCCATTGTTACACATGTTTAAAAAGACTTCTACAAAGCGCCCTGAAGGAAACATGTTGCGGTTTCATGTGTTGGTTCCAGATGATCATACACAAAGAACGAGAAGGACTGTGTTGGGGATATTGTACATTTCTCGTTTTTCTACTCCTCTGTTTGGATGTAATCTTTCTTTACCCTGTTTCTTGAGAGGCTTTTATGTGTGTTTTGTGTTTTTATCAAACCCCATGTGCTGCCTCTTTTAAACAGGAATCCCTTGAAGAGATCATCTATCTACACAGGACCTTCCTGGATAAATAAATTGATAAATAAACAAAATTTCCTCATTTTGTTTGTAAAAACTAGAAATCAGAGAGTATAACATTTCTTTTAAAATGTGTTTTGTTGTGTTAAATTAGTAGTATATAATTGTGATTTCTCTCAGTATAAAGACAGATGTACATGCATACAGATGGAGAGAACTAAGGGTGCATTCACACACACACACACACACACACACACACACACACACACACACACACACACACACAGAGACAGTGTACAGTCCACAGCTGCTATCCCAGGCTCCTCTCCCCCAGCAGCCTCAGCAGGGTTTGACAACAGCGGAGTGGAACACGGAAACATGGAGTTGCCTGGTGTTTCAAATACCACAGAGAGCTCTCACACACAAACTTACTCACATGCACACACACACACACACACACACACACACACACACACACACACACACACACACACACACACACACACACACACACTCACACACACACTCATGCGCACTTCATCTTCATCCCATACTGTCTTATTTCTTCCTCTCCAGCCCCTGGCAATTTCTCATTCTCATTTTTCTCCACGGTTACATCTTTATACCTGCCTGACAGTCCGTCCCATCCTCTCCTCTCTCCTTTTCCACTAGTGTTCTCCTCCTCCTCCTCCCTCCGTCTTTGTTCTTCTCGTCTCAACTAGCTCATCTTTACAATTCCTTTTGTTTTACCCCACATCCATGTATGTTGGCATGTTGGAAGTGGCCTACTCTGAATTCTTCATCGTACTTCTGCATGAATAATTCCATCTGTCGTTGTTACATCAAGTCCCAAAACCTGACAAGAAAATAGAGGTTTGTCCATGTTTGTCCTTGTATGTTCCTGCACAAACACAAACAAGATGCAATTACCATTAAATACAACCAGTTATTCTAATGAGGTGCTTAATTAAGTGAAATAATGCATTAATTAGCCAATATTCTATGGGAGTGTGTGTGTCTTCACTTTCCATAAGTCCTGCTAATTTGATCTTTACATATGTAAACATTATTGTAGTGGGAAGAAAAGCTGTTTCACCTCTTTAAATGTGCAAATGAATGAAGCAAAAGTCAAATCACTTATAATCTCTTCCAGCTACATTTTAGCAGGTGGTGTTATTTTGTTACTGGTTATCCTGTAGCGGCATTTTAACTCACAGAAAATAAAATAAAAAGCAGCAAAGACTTCACAGAATGAATTAGAATAAATCTCAACCTGGAGCCAGTTGTTTGGAGCTGGAACTCTGTATTAAAAAGGTCATGTGTATCCACAGCTGAGGGGCCCTTCAGAAAGCCTCTGCACCACTGAGATAGTGGATTTACTGAGCAGCCCCCGTGGATTATGTCCCACTGGGTGAGTTTAAATGTTGGACTGGGTTCAGTTGTGTCAGGTACGCTCTTTTTTCTTTTGTCAGAAATATTATGCAACTAAAATAAGACAAAGAATGTTTAGAAAATAATATGGCATCCCACACAACAGCAGGGCTCATGTTTCTACTGAAGAATTGTTTGAAAAATAAGAAATAAAGACGTGCACTGTGAATTGTCTACTAATTTACTGATTCAAAACAAACAAGTTTAATACATGTTTGGATTCATAATAGGTGATTACAGCTTAAAAAAGTTTGCCCTGGAAGTTATATCAGACACTACGAGTAAAGCCACAAGTAAAGCAAATATGAAGCAATTAGAAAATTGAAATGAAATGTCCTGTTACATTGAATAAAATTGGGGATTCCTCAGATTTTGTTCAATACATTTTAGATAATGTTAGAACACTGGTCAACAAAATATCATCAACATCATCAACGTCTAATCTTTTTTAATGAAGAATTGTTCATATTACATCTTCAACTTCTACTGCAACCCCACTGAGACCCATATACACATGCATGCTCACATAAACAGAGTACTCAGACAGTCACAATGACATTCTGTTAAACACAAGGCGAGATATGGGATGGGGACGGGAGGTTTACACCGCCTACCTAAACACCCCCCTGAATTATGTCACTTAGTAGAGCTTATATCTCCACCAAGACTCCTATTAAATTCATATTTTCATGTGGGTTGATGATATGTTGTTAAGTTGTAAATCAGTTTAACTAATTGGTAGAAAATGTGCTTTTGAGATGCACCTATCAAATTCGCAAGAAATAAACCACATATAAAGCTCTATTTAACAAGAATAAGGGAGAATAATGTTTTTAAATTACAATGGCACTAGCACATTGCTCTGCCAAGGGCCCAAAGCAATGTTAAGGAAAGAGACACAAGTTGATAGATTCTCCCCTAGGACCAGATACATGCCAAACTGTATTACAGCAAGAGTTTTATTTGGATCTGCACCAAATTTCCCAAACTCACATATATCACCTAATGAAATATGCCAGATTTAGTTTCCAAGCTCCATAAATTATTCACTGATAAATCAATTTTTTCTTGCAATATTAAAGAAAGTGAGAAAACAATCCTGCATTTGCCAAACATTACAAACAAGCACAGAAACAAACACACAAACCAGCCAACACACAACATGACAGGGGTGAAGACTTCACCTCAGAGGTTATAGAACTTTACACAAGCAGCAGAAAGCAACATGTTGAGATCCTCACATCCCAAACTCCTGATGTTCACCACTGATGATTCAAATCAGTGTCATAGACCTCATGGTAAATAGATGAGCGTTGATGCTACTACAGTCATAAAAGCCCAGCGGGGGGGGGGGGGGACTCATGCACTCAGTGGTGGGAAGTAACAAAGTAGAAATACTTTGTTACTGTACTTAAGTAGATTTTTCACATATCTGTACTTCACTTGAGTACTTCTTTTCCTGACGACTTTTTACTTTTACTCGTTACATTTGAACAAAATTATCTGTACTTTTTACTTCTTACATTCTCAAACTGGCTCGTTACTTGAGCAGCGGAGGTTGGCGCAGCTCTCTCTCTCACTCTCTCTCATCTAGGGTTCAAAATTTGTAAAATTATACATTACATTCATATTGTTGTTATAATTTTTCAGTCAGTTGAGATAAATATTGAGGAGAAACATTTTGGGTTGTTTTGTGTCTGTATAGACCTACTATAAAAAGCACTTTGCATTTTTAAGATGGTACTTTTGCTACATTTCAACACCAGATACTTTTGATACTTAAGTACTTTTAATATGAGCTACTCTAATACTTTTACTCAAGTCATTTTCTGACGGGTGACTTCTACTTTTACCGAAGTCACTTTCAGGTAAGATATCTGTACTTTTACTCAAGTATGTCTTTAAAGTACTTTATACACCACTGCATGCACTTACCATTATCACACTGGTTGTTGTGGTGTGTGAGCACATCACTGGTTTATTGTCCAGGCTCCTTGTTCTTTCTGTGTTCACGTGACTCTCTCCACTGCTGTTCCTCGTGTAGTCTTCAAACCATGCAGACAAACTTCCACGTGTGACAGGAAGTGACAGAGAAATAAATTCCCCAGGATGCAGCTTCCACTTCCTCCTTGTCCTCCTCCTTGTCTTCCTCCTCTCTTCCCTGCTCCTGTCAGTGACTGTCTGCCTTGTTGTCGTGTCACTTCAGGTTCAGATTAGAAATCAACCATAATCTCAATTTTTTCATGAGGTTAAAGAAATTGACAAGAATATGCAGACCAAATTAAATGGGTTCCCTCCTGACCTATATCCCATCTTTCCACCAAGTTTCATGCTAATCCATCCTATAGTTTTTGCATAATCCTGTTGACTAATAAACAAACGCCAGTGAAAACACTTCCTCCTTAGCAGAGGTATAATCACCCCTGAGTGAGCCTCTTGTTCCCTTTCACTAATACACACATCAGCTTGTTTTACATCATTATCGTTGCATTGAACATTGTTTAAATGTCTCTGTACAGGAAGTGATGAATAAAACCAGACCTTATATTTAACCGTTAGCGAACTCCCGTTCTCCAGATGACCTCTATCAGGGTGCCAGCTGGGGCTGCTGGAAGATCCTTAAAAATCCACTCCAGAGAAGATGGTGTCGTACAAAGGGCACGAGTTCCCCCCCCCCCCCCCCCCCCCCCGAGAGCCTGACAACTTCTGCTTTCCACTTTAATGGTGCAGCTGCTGCGGCGGCGTCACGCGCGGCGCCTGCATCGCTTCTGACTGGCGACCGACGCGAGCTAATGAGGAGAATCAACAGTAGGAGGGAGCGTGGTGTGATGGCAGTCACCTGAGGCTGCTCAGAGGCGGGAAGGGAGCCAGGCATTAGCTTCATCCGGACAGGTGTAGTAGAGACAGCCAGTTAAACGGCAGCCTGTAAAAGCGTCCAGACAGCGGCTCAACATGGAGGTATTAATGTGGAATTGCTCATTAGAGCGGCCATGTGTTCCTGCATCAGAGACTGGGGCTCATGTGCAGCCTGTGGTTTTGTTTACACCCTCTGCTATTTTTGTTAAAGTGAGGGGTAATTACACATTTTACCAGCATTAGTGGTGGAAACACAATGTCAGTGGTCAAGGGAACGATGTCCAGAGTTAGCCATGGAGCGCGGCGCTGTGCATCTCAAATAGTAATACTCATCGTTAATCTAGTTTTTAGAAGATAGCAACAACAAACCCATACGATCCAGTTCATTCCTATGTTTTTGAGTGTGAATGTTTGTTGTTGACTTTGGGGGAATGAAATTGACACATCTGGTTTTATTACGTGTATTTAAATACATCCTCCACAAACACATTTGAAAAATACAAAAACACTCCAAAACAAAAATCTCTTCTCAATCAGTTTTCGTTTTCTGGCAACTTCTTAAACTGTGATTGAGTTCAACGTGGATGATTTATCCTCCTCAGAGTGTCATGGAGTAGTTTTGTGCGTGTGTGGTGAAGTCGTTTGTATTTGTTTCCCCAATCAGGAGTGAGTGGATGATGCGAGACGCTGAGGTTGCAAAGAGACCAAATCCAAATTGTTGGTGGGTAAGAACAAGCTGGAGACCTGAATGACAAAGCAAGCCAATGAGAGGCCGTTATTAGGATGGATCATTCAAGAAAACTTAAAAATATCCCCATGTGGTGATGCGACCTCTTGACCCCCTGTACTTGTAGTTTGTGTTTATGTGTGAAGCGCGTTGGGTCAGATTTACGCACCTTTCGTTTTAATCTGCACTCACAACTGTATATGCAATTAAGGCCTGATCTATAAAGAAGGCCTGCCCTCCAGGTCTGTTCTGCATGTGAAGGTGACCTCAGTGAGTTCAGATCGATACTTGGATTTATCGGAGCTCGCCAAGCGCAAGATGTGTTCATGTGGTTCCAAGAGAGACTTAATGAGGCAAGAAAATCCTAAAACCTTTACAGAAGCCACAGTTCAACGCCAACGGAGAACAACAGTCTATTAAAAAGGAATCATATATGGAATACACTGTACTTTGTTTATGGAACACAGGGGATGATGTAGCCACCTTGGATTGTCACAGCACCAGGAGATTGTGTTTCTGTTTGTGTGTCTTTGTTTGTTTGTCTGTTATTAAGCAGGATTAGGTAAAAACTTGGGCACCATTCAAGGTCTTAAATAATATTATTGTTCAATTATAGAAGCGTTAAATGTGCCTTATTTCTTTGATGTAAAATTTAATAACATATTCCTAGTATACACAAGTGCACATTTCATCATCAGGCCACGTAAAAATATCATCAACCTCCTTCCTTTATGTAAGTGGATATTCTGCATTATTGCACATTTTATATCATGCAACCGATTTACCGGCCCCTTAACTCTCCCCACTCACCCTCTTCTCTTTAGTTTCCTCTTCTCCTTTCATCCTCCTCATGAGCTCTCTTTTAACATATTATCGCGTCTGTAGCCAATGCTGGTGGGAGAAGAGACGGGAGAAGAGCTTAATGTGCAGCTGATGTTTAAACTGCTCCTGACGGGGCTCCAGACCACTCGTAAGGTCAACTGCACTCAGATCAGCCACATCAGTGGAGAGGAAAGCTTTCAGCTCTTCAGAGTCGGTGTCTCAACAGTTAAATCATCATCAGCAGAGCGGCAGTCCTTTTCACATGATAAATATATAAAATATCTGCCTGTTCATCACATGAAGATGAGCAACATGGCAGCTTCCCAAAACTGAAGCCAAAGGATCTTGATCACTCTTTGCTGGATGGCTGTAGTGTAGGTCCTGCTCCCTCCATGTTAGTGAATGGGACATGGACCAAATTCTTAAAAAAACAGTATGCATCAAATAAACTTTTTGCAAAAATGATTTCTGTTTAGATTGTTCTTATCACACTGACGAATGTTTACTTTTTATTTTCCTGCTTAGTTTGGTTTGAGTTAGCTATTGTATGTTATATAATGGGCTAAAACATCCTGATTGCCACCTGGGACTAAAGGCTCTTATATACTTCTACGTATCCGTTTCTCGGAGAGGTCTCAGCGGGGGGCAAAGAGTCTTTTTGATTTTTACTTCTCCGACGACTATCCGTCTAAAAACAATTCCCCGCCAAACCCATAGGTGGCGCAACGGAAGACGAGCTCAGAGAAGCCTACCCCATTTGGGAAGAAGAAGTCCACGTGTCTCTGTTTACATGTTAGCCTGCCTCCCACACACTGAACCATGGCAACTAACAGAACTAAATAAAGTGACACCCAATGGGTCAAGATGCTGATGTAATCGTTTCTTAGCGCAGCGGTTCCCCGGTCTTGTTTCCGAACTGTGTTGCTGATTCCACAGCTTGAATCTGCTTGAGGCTACATGTAGCTAGAAGCTACCCGGAGCTAGCTCCCCCCCAGCTTCCACACACAGTCAGCAGGGACTCCCGGCACTAACAACTACTATCCAGTGTTTGCTTCTAACCTGACGGTATTATAGAAACAGTGTCATGATAGAAGTGGAATTAAAGTCGTGATGGCGGGTTCTTGCACTGTTACCACCGCAGTTAGCATGGTGGCTAGCCTAGCCTGCTAGCGCCGTTTTGAAAGCCCGTTATAACCGTATGTGACCGTGCACACATGCCCTCAGTGCTCTAACGAGCCACCGTCAGCCGGACAACTCCGCTGGCTTAACACACATGTCACATTAATCGTAGAATCATAGTTGTGTTCGTGTTTGTTGCTACAAGTAAACAAGAAGTTTGAGGTCCGGAAATACGGAAATGACGTCATACGGAAATTATGTCGTTCGCGGACCAATCACAGCCAAGAGCGGTCCGTCGGGTCTCCAACATGAAGACGGATAGTTAGAAAAATCAGACGTGTACGAAAAGCTGTCCGAAGCACTCGGAGAGGGCGTTTCACGACGGATAGGGCGGTCTTATCTGTCCGTAATACAAAAAACGGAGAGGCATAAATTGGCCTTTACTCATGATTGGTCGAACGAGTGTATTGGCGAGACCTTGATCCCAAGGCTCCACCCCCCCGATCGCTACTGTGCAGACTCTGGCTCCAAATGACGTGTTCAGAACAAGATGACAGTGCATGTATCCTGCATGTTTAGCTCCATTTCTGGACAGCTTCACATAGATTTAGAGTCTATGATTCATCCCAGGTAATTTACTTTATTTACTAAATGTTGAAACAGCTTCTTATTCAAGCTGTTGACTTATCAGAGTTTATCATTGAATCTATAGAAGTAGCAGTCTTTTAATCACTATATCTTTCAGGTTGTCAATGTGAAGGGCAATTAAGGATTAGTTCATTTGGAACAGTTTCCATAAAAATAACACTTGAGGTTTGATAAAACAAATTAACTGCTGAATGAACCGGAATGTTTTTCTGCCTCTAAAAATGTGCCATTTAGTTTTTTCCAAAATCAACACAGTTGAACTTTAACATTTTGGTAATGTCCCCTTTCGTCTGTGTTCCATTTGCAGTTGTTTAAAAGAGCAGTTGCCGCCCGAGAGGCTCAGTTCAGGGCGAGGTAATAACAGCAGTGTTTGGACATAAAGTGGATTTAAAGGAAATTTGACTGGTTCAATCAGGACTGGTAGGGTTGGTGCTGGATTGCTATTGTTAGACGGAGCGATCAGGATAATTGTTACTGTGTGGAACCACTGCACAGATTGGACTCAATTCAAGGGAATGAAAGGTGTCGGTTAAACTTGCCTGAATTAATTTCCTGTGCTACTGGCTCCTCTGTGCTCATCTTAAAGTTGAGCTGAAGTTAAAGGATGTCTCCACATCTTTGTACTCGCAGAAATGAAAAAGACAAGTTGTATCACAAGTTGAGAGTCCTGTGAAATTGCACAGAAGTCAAAGAACTAGTACGTAAAATTTTGAAAGTAGTCTGTTGAAGTCTCTGCAAAGGTTGCTGCCTTTAATCTTAATAGGCTGATTTTCCAACAAAATTATATATATATATTATATAACAATAATATATACACCAATAAAAAATTTATCTGGGTTTCTGCAGGTTTTAATTGAAGACTTTTCAGGAACTTTTAAAAACTATTATGAATGTGAGTTAATACATAGTTCATGTCTATATGAAGGAGTCCCAGAATTACTTATCTTTAATTTAATTCAATTTAATTTAATTCTTTATTCATATTCAACATGAATATGACTACAGAGAACTGTGTCTTCGCAAGGGTAATGAGAGAGGCAAAGTAAGTTAGGGTAAGATATGTTAAAGTCTGTTGAAGGAGGGGAGGATAGCATCTAAAGGGAAAAGAGGAGAGAATGTAAGGATAAAGTGGAATAGGATTACATGGGGATAAGCTTAGATTGACATGGGATAATATTCAGGTAGGATTCAGGATGGACATGGGGATATACAGGTTTTTCAAATGGACACAGAAACGGTGCTGGAGATTAAATATTCCTGAGGATTATCCTACAGAGAAGATGAAGAGACAGAGAAGATGTGAAAATATCACCATAAAGAATAAGTGGCCGACCTTGTCAATTAAAACTATATTTCACTCATGCAGACTCACTACTAAAATGTTGGAACCATTGCGAACATCACAAAATAGTATATCACACAGGGAAGCATGTATTTTTTTAAAGCACTTTCTAACCTTGTTTGTACTTTATAATGTTTTATTATTATTATATTATAAGAGGATGTACAGGGTGAAGGATGCCATAATGACACTTTCCTCCTCAGTGGTTTTATGAACATTAAACACTAATGGCGGTCAATTAGATCGGAGGTCGAGCAGAGCGATAAACAGCTTAAGTATCAACGTGTCACAAGTTGTGTGAGTGGGGCCATTCCATATAATGGCTGATGAAATAGATCTTTTCTAATATTGACTCTTATATAAACAGGTCAAAAGGTGTAGAAGCTGTCGGCTCAATTGGACGAATAAAGGTTAAAAGCATTGAGTCAACTGAGTCATTTAATGGAATTTGTCTTTCAGCTCCCACCCTCAGTGAATCAAAGACCAGAACTAAAAACAAAGCAGCACACGGAGGTTCATTACGGCACAGAGAACCAATTGGCCACGCTATCGTTTTTCCAATAGAGCTGGCTAACCACTGCTTTGGGTGATTATAGATTTATCTATCTTTGCTTCCTCTTCACCTCTTCACACATCACAGACTCTCGCTAAATGTTTCCCTTTGGGGATGTAGCGAGGGAAGTTGATAAATCATACTCGTGTACGAAAGGCTTTTAACTGATCTCTGTGAATATCTGGCTGCAGAGAGTCACCGGAGCATCGCCAATGGATTTCCCTCATTATGACTATGTCAATATTGTTGTTTATCATGTTCATATTTTTATGTAGAGTCGTCTAAACTTGGGTAGTCCCATGAAGATTAAATATCTCCTTTTCAGCTGAGATGTGGCAAAAAAAAGAGAGAAAAGAATCGATAACAGCAATAAAAGCTGCAGCCAAGAAACATAAACAACTAGAATGGTACTCAGTCGAGCAGAGAGCTCCACCAAGGCCAAACAATCCCACACATGATTGTTTAGTTCTGATCGTAGAAATATAAAAGAAAAAAGGAAATGGTCTCATCGTTTAGATTGATTTGTTCCCAAGTACCCAACGGTGGACATGAAACAAAATATGTCTCGATAAGCTGAAATTCAACAACAACATTTTCAGATGATTTTCAGAAATATGAAAATATGCAACAGTTGGCTTTTTGGAAATAATCTATATGACAGTTATCAGGTAAACAATAACACACCAAACTGCAAACGCTGCCCACTGCCAAGTCTGATATGAAACCAACAACCAGATACAGGTGAGGTAATGATCAAAACTGCAACTTAACAGTAAAGGCACCTGCAAAAATTTAAATTATAATAGGAGAATTCAAAGTTACATTTATCAATCTACAGTTCCCCCCTCGCAAAGTGTGTCAGCGTCTTTCAGCTCTTTTGTCTTAATATGTTGTTTTTACAGTTTGTGCTGCAATATGGTACAAAAACTAATATATTTTGCTTTATTAAAACAGCATCTATCTGATATCAAATATGTTTGAATTTATTTTGAGTATTGAAATTAGACAATTGATGATTGGACTGAGATCTGGTGTTATTTTCCACAAAGGCTTTATTTTAAATACCTTATTTTAGAAATCTTGATATAGCAGAATCTGTTATCTGGAGAAGAGAAATATAAAAAATGGAGTCACAATGTGGTTCAAACAGGTAAGAATAAAGGAGAGAAGAAAGGGTTATATTCTCTGATAACTATTTAATACTTCAAAATCTGTTATGTTACTATTTTGAAACCAAAGGTAATTGAGGGTAATAACTTCCACTTTAGCTCCAAAAACCCTCGTTCAGTGAAGGCAGCTCTCAGGATTGTGTAATAGTAAAAAACATATTTAGAATTATTTTTTTTCTCTCTTTGCATTTGAACTGCAGCAGAAACACTCGACCTCCTTCTGCTGCTGCTCTGCCATCGCCTCCATTATGAAAATGATACCACCTCCTCCACCCCTTCCTTCCCCGGTCTCCACCACTTTCCTCCCCTGCTCTCTGGCTGCCGCGACGGCCCCCCTCATAACTCTTCCTGCTATATGGCTGCCGTCAGGTGATGAAATGGATTCCTTGACCAGAGCAGGGCCTGGCAGTTGTTTTAGTGTTTGGTTTTTAGCAGAGCGATAAAGCATCGCTGGCTAACCCCGGCTGACAGAGAGCTATATCTAATAGGCCTGTCCCTCTTGTGCCAAATCGCTTGCTACATTTCAATTAAGGGTTTTTCTGGAGTGAAAAAGGCAATATGAGGCAGAGTGTGTGTGTGAGTCTCCATAAGTGCTACATGTACACACACACACACACACACACACACATAAGGGGGCTGTAGTTCCTTGTGAGAGGTTATGATGGTAACATCCAATAAAACAACAAACTTTGAGCTGCTGGGTCTGTTTTAGCTAGTGTAATATATATATAGTGTACGATAGTCATAAAGCTTTAGGTTGTCGGTGAGACACTCTGTGGGTCCACTACTTTCAGTACAGATAGTGATATTCTCCAGGTAACATTAACTTCCTCAATCCAGGAGGTTATGTTCCCCCCGCCCCCCCCCCCCCTATCCATGAAACTTGGTGGAAAACGGGACATGTGCACGTATCTGGACCCCAGGGAATTTTTGGGGAAATCCACTGGGGTATCTACTGCTCACATGGTCTAAGTTGAACATTATCTTGGGGGCTGGCAGGAGAAACTCTGGAGAAACTCTGCAGCCTCTCATTAGGCCATTTCTCTTTACACAAACAAGCCTTCTGGATAATGTCAAGAGATTGTTCATGTTCCATGTCTGAAAGCAGTTCGAAGGTTTGTAATTTGTTGCAGTTTGATTAAATTTAAGGAGAATGTTGTGCCTTGACGTAGGTTTGAGTATCATTCTAGCCGCACATTTTCTTTCTTTCTTTTCTTTACGTTGAGCCATAACAGTGAGCTCCTATAGTTTGTGGTTCATAAAGGGAAATTTATTCTAAGCTTGCATAGTGA
The DNA here is from genome assembly GCF_963576545.1 of Limanda limanda. NCBI lineage: Eukaryota > Metazoa > Chordata > Actinopteri > Pleuronectiformes > Pleuronectidae > Limanda > Limanda limanda. Next base: position 11,944,688 of record NC_083649.1, on the reverse strand, counting down.
ACATCAGCAGCTCTCTCTCCTCTCCTCTCTGCCTCACTTAACCTTCGTTCTCTCTCTTCTTCTGATCCAGAAAAGCTTTATCCTCTGTACCTTCTGTTCTATTGTGCAGTGACGGCGCCCTCATCAAAGTGAAGCAAAGGGCGAGGAAGGGGTTCAGCATCCAGTACAAAGAACAGGCGCCGCAACAGTGTCGTGTGTGTGTGTGTGTGTGTGTGTGTGTGTGTGTGTCTGCCCGTGTGTGTGTGTGTTTCAGTCACACCATCCAAAAGACCTAATGCCACAATATTTTTCTTCATCCCTTCAGTCGCATTTATAACTGTAATAAGCTTGATGTTTAGGTACAAAGTTATATCTCGTGAGAAAGAAAAAAAACAGCAACACAATCAATAAAAGAACTATAGCAAAACAATACGAGTAATAAAAATGAAAAATAAAAGCAGGCTACAGAGAGGAAAAAGTAGGAAAAGAATAGAAACTTTGGGATATTAATCTGAAAGTCATTATGTTTATAAAATTGATCGTAGAGATGATTTGTCGTTGTTTAAATACTTCATAGCAGTGCAGTGTGTCAGAGTGACTTATAGTGTTTATTATGTTATGTAAGATGTGAGACTTTTGTTGTCACATACGGTGACAAATCTTGATTTGAAAATCAGGTTGGAGGTGTAACATTACAGCTTTTATTTATTGCATTTAAAACATATAAGATAACTTTAAAGTCAAGCCTGAACTTTGTCGGAAGCCACTGTAAGAGGTGTAGGTTTCACAGAAAGTGACAGGAGAAGAGAGAAGGAGACGTTCATTAACAAGACGTGAATGTGAGGGAGAGGAGGAGAGAGGTGCATCATGGGAGGTGTCCCAGGGAGTCGAAGCCTATAGCAGCATAACTAGTGGATGATTCAAAGCAAGCGTGAGCCAGCTCCAACCATCAAAGAAGAAAGTGTTAAGCCTACTCTTTAACATAGAGAGGGGGTTCTGCCTCCCAAACCCCACCTGGAAGGTGGCTGCATGGAGTTACACCTGAATTACTCCCATTCTCCTGTGGGAGACTTGGAGTCTTTAGGATATGAAGTGTCTGACCTTTAAGAGCTTTGTAAATGAGGAGTGGGGTTTTTTAGATTTTATACTGGGATTCACAGGGAGCCAGTGCAGTGAAGCTATGGAAGAAATCAGGTCTCTGTCCATGTTCTTGTCAGGAAAAGCGCGGCTTCATCCTGGATCAGCTGCAGAGTCTGAAGGAAGTTGAAGGTCCTCTAGGTCTCTAAGGCTTTTTCAGATGTTTGAACTGTAACTAACTGGGTGGTTTGCAGGCTTCACTGATACATTGGCTATAAGTTGCTTAACAATGATGGTTGATGAATTGTTTGCAAAAATAATCACATAGTGAATATAGAAAGTGAATAAAACTGGATTCCAGACCCCTTTGCTGAAATCGCTGCTGAGGATTTTAACCCTTTAATCATGTGACAGCTCCACGATTTTGTTTTAGCTTGAAAAACATTTGGTTGCATGAAGGACCATGATACCAGCACTTACTCTGATACCTCTTTTACACCAGAATTAGTGTGCATATGTGGTATTTTTAAAACAAAGCTAGGCCTGTTAAGAAAAAGCTGCTTCCTCTTTGCAAGAAGAGTAATTCTGTTGTTTCCCTCCAATATTCAATGTCACGTATGTGCCGGAACATGTCAGAAACCTCACTGTCATGCCAGTGTTGCATCTTGGACAATACAAAGAAAAAAAGTTGATGTAACAGGCGTACGAAAATACACAAACGTTCATAGCTATTTGCACGCAAATGCCTTGAAGGTCAACTGATGATTACACCCTTGAAAGTTCACTAAACAGATCCAGTGGTTTTCAAAGTCACTGACACTTGATTTAACATTATGAAGACTGGGATGACACACCTGTCGCTTTGCAAAGACATTAGCTTGGATGTTGAAAGAAAATCTACACATAGTGGCTGACAATTCAATTTAAGGCCCATTGTTTATTCGAGCAGATGTTTCTTGTGTTACTTTATTAATCTTAACAAGTTTTTAAAGCAGCCTTATTTTTCTTCTTTTATTTCAATAGATCACAGTCAAAAAAAAACATAAATGTCAAGTAGAAGTCAAAAAATCACAACATCTACTTCTTTACAAAACCCACTCTAATTAAAACATTGCCCTGACAGAGAACACGGTGTAAGCTAATGCGCCCACATTAATGAGTACTACAAAACTACTCGGCTAATTACCCAAGAGCAGAGATGTCAGATCTCCCACAGAACCATCTTGGAGATACTTTCATCGCCCTCAGCAAGGACTCCGCAACTGAATCCTCTCTCTCTCTCTCTATGTCTGTCAGAAAACTTGGATCGGTGTAACAAAAGCCTGGAGGCAGAAATCTCGTACAGAGGGAGGATAAAAGCACGAGAATGTTTCCTCCAAAGCCGAGAAGTACTGTGGAGAGCGAGCCTAATACAGGAAGGCCAATTAATGCAAGAATGTGACCTACCTCAAAATACACACACATGCACTCACACCCACCAGACAGGGGCCGTGTCCCACTCAGGACTGAAAGGACATAGTACAAACAGTTTCCCAAAATGAAAGCATGTCTGAAAAGATGTTGGTTTCGTCCACTAGTTTCTGGATTGTAGTTTCCTGTTATAATGTATTTAGTACACTCACAAAATTGTAATTATGACTTAACGTATTTTAATTACGTATTACGTATTTCCATGTAACTTTTTAACACAAGCTCAGGGTCACTTTAACTAGGGGCTTTCTAACATGTTGAGCTGGTGTGAATAAATCAAATTACTTGTAGGTGATTTGAATAAAGTTGAACTTATACGTTAACATATATTCAACAGAAAATGTATTTATTTCCATCACTCTACGTTACTTGATAAACTCGCTTTAACTAAACATTAAAACCCTTCATTAAATGTGACCCTTTACGTTAAACTTATGCAATAAAGTTACATGGAAGTTGAATATGTAATTAAAATACATAAAGTCTCAGTTTTAGGCTTCATTTGATGTTTATTTGTATTTACATTTACATATAAATACATATATATATGAACATTTTCTGAAGCACTTGACATTAGTATTTTAAACATTTACAAGGTTATTGAATAAGTTCCAGGTTCCTCACATGGTGACTTCCATCCTTCAATTGGACCTTCTCTCATTAACCACAGCTCGAGAGTTGAGCTTCAAACTAAAGAATTTAAGAGTTTGAACTATGGATTTGGGAAACACTTGCATCACAAACTGCAAGGAGCACATGCAGTTAGTAACTTTTTGAAACGGACCCCTGGTTGCTTTACAGAGGCTGAGAGAGGAAGATCAAAGTAGCAGCTGCAAAGCGTGAAGGTCTGAGAGGGAGACGGAGCTGCAAAGTGCAACGGCAAGGACAGGGAAAAAAGGGGGATAATGGAGGAGAGGCAAAAGACCAGAAGAAGATTGATAGAGACACAACAGAAAAAGAAAGAGACGGAGGCGTAATGAGACAGAAATGAAACACTCCAATCAAAACCGTCTGAGAGGAAGCCAGACAGTCAGAGATTTAAAGGGCGGGTTTGATGGATAGAATAATTCCCTCAAGAAGAGAAAAGATAGAGATAAAGAATCCAAATGACAAGAGCTGACAAAATGTTCGGAGTGCAGAGGGAGGAAAATAGCACAAAAAGCAGTGAGACTGTGACAAGAAAATGAAGAGGACTTGAAACAGTCGGCATAATGAAGGATCTAATGTGCAGAAAACCTTGAGACGTCGACGCTTTCAACTGCAGGTTCGAGCTCATTGCTGAAAGGGACAGGTGCACTTAAAACGTCTGTTTTGAAGATATTCAAAAAGATATTTTCTTGCAACTCATAACGCTCTGATTTTATTGTCATGGCTCATTTACCCAAGTCCTGTTTTTGAAGCCACTAGCCTGCGAGCAATCATCAAGCCCGGGGGGGGGAATCACGGCTGGATTTAAACGATTAAAGCTTATCGTAATATTTAGTTGTAAGGTGACATCTGGTGGTGTGGTAATTGTGAGGGATGTACATTTGTAAGTTGCTTCAGATAAAAGCATCTGGAAAAGAAATACATGTATGTACATATACAGTATGTACTGCAGTAAACATCATAACTGAGGTTTACATACGATAAAAGCAAACTTTTCACAGAGGAAACCACTGTTTCTTTCCCGTGTGAATCCAGTCAGCGTTCTTGCTTTTATCAATAATGTATCCACAACCTCAATTGCATATTTCTTATTGTAACCATGGCAATGGCAGTCCTCTACCTTTATGCTGAAAAAGGAAATGTATTTCATTGAAAAAAACTTAATTCACTTGTGTGTTACCAATTGAAGTAGTTCTTTAAGTTGTTATTGCAGTGTTTCATTTTCGGTGAAGCTGCTATTTTAACCCAAACCACAATCTTTTCTTAAACTTTTTGTGCCATAACTCAACCAAAGCATGCCCATCCCACAACCCTATTGTTACCATGACAACCATCTTGTACTTCTTATGTCTATTTTGACTTCATGAACAAAGTCTACCCCCTTACTTTATGGTACATGCTTCAACAAACACACAAACAATTACTGTAATCTAAGTGATGTAAAATGAACTTGGATCAGCCCTTGATTGGTTAAAGGTTTTAATCCCTGTGAAATATTTATGCAACTAAACCTAACACTGTATATAAACACAATACATGACACAGAGAGAGACAAACTGTTTCTCCTTCTCTTCCTCCTCACAGTGTTGTTGTTTTTTTTTCTAATTGGTTCCTCTGTTGGATCTAACCCGTTCTTTTTCCCATTTCTGGTCATTTCTCTGCCTCTCTGACACGTCACTGAGCCTCTCCCTCTCCACAGACCATAAAGATGATGGCCCGTGTGCTTTCTTCTGAGCACAGAGGCAAAAAGAAAGGAGCTTCCACTTTTAATGCCAGCCAAGCAGAAGATAAAGAACAAGGGGCGGTTAAGCTTTGTCAACACAGAGACACAAAACTCTCGGAGATAAAACAGAACGGAGCAAACATAAAGCCTCGACTGTGGATATAATGTGGTGCTCCTGAGAGACCCGGGGCCATGAAACTCACCGACAGGAAATTAAATATAAAGGAAGCTGCAAGAGGAACCCAGGCCCTCCAGAGGTTCTCAAAGGTAATGAGAAAGGAAGATACACTTCTCATGCTTGTATTTCCATTTAGGGGGAACTATGAGCACCAGCTCGGTGCAGCAAGACACGCTACCAAAGCTTGAATGAATCCCTGATCACAAAATGTCCAGAGGGACCTGAAAACGCAAATGTCCGAGTCAGCTGCTCCAGAGGTTTTCCGAAACTTTTCCTGCCAGCTACTTAGTACAATGTCCAGAAAATGTCAGAGTGAAACCATGTGAGGAAACAGGAAAATGTTCCAAGCATACAATTGGGCATGTGGATGAAATTTCTAACATTGGTCACAAAATAAAAGAAATTAAAAAAAACACCAATATATAGGATGAAAAGAGCTGTAGATGTAGAGGATGTAGACAAAGTTTCATTTCAGTGGATCGTTAAAATAAACGCATTGGAAGTTATACATCCTGTCCGGCCTCCTTCAGGCTCCACCCCTCACCTGAATGTTCCGTATATCTTTCCCACTGTCTTCTTCATGTGTGAAAGGTGAACGCTGGAAAACGTCATTTTGAGGAGATCACATCTGAAGAATCTTCACTTTGTGTACTGTGGCGAATCAGGAAGTTAGTGCAGTGGAAATCCTGCAGCAATTAGCAGAAAAGAAGTCCCACAGCTCACCACAATATGTAGGAAACCTGAGTCTTATGTCATGTGTTGCACCTACACTGTGCATTACACAGGATACAGTGAGATTAAAACTCCCACTGGAAGTGAAGTAATGAGAGCAACAGAATTTAGAGCTGTGGGGCTGAAGGCGTCAGTCTTTCATTACTAAAAGTGATGCTGGAGCTTTTATCCCCATGAAGACTTTCTTCTTGCACCTTGCACCAATTTGAGCCAAAGCCTCACTCTGTTATATATATATTTTTATTTCTTTATTTTTTCTTGGTTTCTTTAAAGATCAAATTTCATAGAGTATTGGGTGGAAAGCTTCAATAATAACGCACAAACACAGCTGGTAGCAGTGCACTGTAACCACACTGATGGCTGCAGAAATGGGATCAGTCGGGGGTCAAGGGCATCATGAGCTGATGATGGAAGCTCATTTACTTTCCTTCCCAAAAAGTAATTTTCCAGAGTAAACAACATAAACAACATTAGATCCCGTCCTGTTATTAGATAGAAGGCACAGTATCTTACATAGGACCAGATTCTATACAAAAACTTCTTTCCATAAATGTCAATTTGCTGAATTTGTCCAACACTTTGACACCTTTTTCACCTCCTTGTGTAAAACACTATCTTTTACCAGATTGTTAGGCAGAGAATCTGGTGAGAGAGACCTTTCGTGGAGCAGCGTGCAGCAGCCGGGAGGCTCCACCACACGATCTGATCACTACAGCGTGTGCTTGGATAAGCTCCGGACTTAACCTCGGCTGTTTTATCTGTTTCACCTCCAGCTCTCCTGCCGCTCGATATATCGACCTCTTTTTTGTGATAAAAACGGATACCCGCGGAACAGGGGATATGAGCACCGGGCCAATCTAATCCAGACAGTGCTGAAAATACAGAAATTATTAAGGAGGAGGCCAAGTCGGTCAGTATTTGTCAGAATTGTCCTTGATGGATAGTTTCATAAAAGCAGTGGGATTCGTCAAAAGTGCTTTCCAGCTGTGCAGATTATTCCCATAAACCTGAACGATGTATAATGGTGTAAACTGGTGCGTTTGCTGGTTTATTTATCTGGACATGGGAAGAAAATAGTGATTTGTGTTTCTGCTGTAGGGGAACATGTTCTGACCATAAACCTGCTGACGGTGAAGCCATAATTGAATTGTTTGATGATGCCTTTATTTGCCTGCCTCTTGTTCCTCCCTGCATTCCTGTCATAATGAAGAGGACTGGAGACGTTTTTTGCTGTAACTAATTAAAGCAAAGGCTGAGGTTGTGTTGCAGCTTTGAATTTGGGTACGAATATGGGAAAGTCTTTTATATTTAAACTAGACTGGCATCAAAAGAGCACAGACCCCAGTCCCTGTTTACTCAATGAAGATGCACCATATTGCACACACTCATAGATGTCACATTACTAGATATGCCAGATTCTTTTCATCGAGATCCATGATTTATTCTCTGGGAAATCAGCTAGAAACATCATCTCACAATGTACTTGTCCAGATTCACACCGAAATGTTCTTTTTCGGCCCATGAACCATCCTTCCACCATGTTTCCAGAAAATCTGATAAGCAGTTATGGGGAAATCCTGCTGACAAACCAAAAAACAAACCGACGGACAGGGGGTGAAAACGTAACCTCCTTGGTGAAGGTAGTAATTCTTTCAACATGAGGAAAAAATAACAACAAAAATGACACCTCCCATTAACTGGAATATATATCACATGTATAGTGAGAGTTTAATTTCTTTGTATTTTTAAGTGATCACTGATAAGGAGTTGATATTTTAAGGAATTATGTATTCATAGAAATTACTCTAAGAATAAATTGGTGAATGCACCAATAATCCTCAAAGGTTACTTTTCAATATATATATATATTTTAATTTGACTGAATTTCATTATAACACGTTAAACCCGTTTCTAACTTCACATCTGAAGATCAACCATCAGCGATGACTTATTTCTAATGACAGCATTGCATAAAAACCATTGAATAAGCAAATGTCATGACTAACCAGCATGTGTGAGCTTTTTACTCTCAGCGAGCTCAACCGGGGGATGTTGTTCTCTTGAGAATTAAATTTCTTATGAGAGTTATAAAATCCTTTTCAAAGAGCCACTGTATAACCATCATCAGGATAGTTCACCCCTCACTGATTTGAAGTAGTGTTGAGATTTTCCGGCTGGTAGATTTCATTTGCTGCCGTCTTTCAGGTAGAACTACAAATGTCCACAAAGCCTGGTTATCTTATCCGCTGATGGCAACGCCGCCGGCAGCCGAGCACTTCCTGCTTTTTTATCCACAGGTTTTACATTGAAGGGGCCTGACAGATGCTTTTATGCAGCGTGACCTCTGGTTATAAGCAGGTAGGAGTTCACTTTCTTCATTGAGATGATTTTAATGACACGTGGGGTAAAGCGGGTAAAAGCTGTGACAGGTTTCTGTCCCTGTAGGAACTCAGATACCATGTCCACGCAGTTTAAAAAGGCTTGACGACATGTAGCAGTTGTGTGTTACATCCAAATCCACCCTCAGTAATCAAACCAAATAAAGTTGGTTAAAGTGATTTTCTCTGATAGATTTCAGAATCAGAGACCATAAACATATCTTGTTTCCTTGTGAAGCATCTTAGTTGCAGAGGTCAGTTGTTCAACGTAGTATGAGGGTCATATAAAGGAAAAGCAGTCTGAGATTTCAAGAGTAAAATGAAATTTTATTTTATGTAATGTAACAATCCAAAATCTTGATAATGTATCTCATTGTTTTCTTGAGTAACTAAAGGCCCTTTAAATATCATGCGGATGTCACCACTGAGACAGTTAACCAAATATTTCCTTCAAGTCCTTCACTTTGGTGAGTGGGTTCGATTTCCTGTGAGAAGTGTGAAACTGACTGAGAGTCGCATATTAAATTGCTAGAATCAGGCCCAGCAAGTTCTGGAGTAATGCTGAACTGCAGATCAGTTAAAAAAACTTAGAAGTCATTACAAAAACAGCTTTTATCTCTGATATTCAAGGAGGAAACTTAAAATATGAAGAATTCTACACAGAGTTTGGTATATATGTTAAAGCAGCAGCTCCTCTGGTTCAGGAAGCAGAGAATCATGGGTAATACTCTGTTCAGATGGGTTTCAGTTAAGTGAAGGGGGGGCTATGATAGTTTTTGTTTTGAAAACCACGTAATGGCTCGGAGAATGAATCACCACATGTGGCTGTAGGGGGTGCTATTGCTCAGTAAAACTCACATAGTGTTGCTTTAATACATTTGAGGTGATAAAATATTTTCTAGTTGAATAAACCTTGCCGGATTGAATTCATTTATGTCACTCTGCAGTTTAAAATTGTTTAAATTTGTCATCTTCAGTCTTGACAGTATTTCAATCTAAAGGTCCGGAGTTTATTTGGACATATTCTGCTCAAACAACAGACTGTGACAACCATTAATCAAAACTAGACAGTTAAAGATATGCATGTGTAACTTAGTCTCTCTCTCTCTCTCTCTCTCTCTCTCTCTCTCTCTCTCTCTCTCTCTCTCTCTCTCTCTCTCTCTCTCTCTCTCTCTCTCTCTCTCTCTCTCTCTCTCTCTCTCTCTCTCTCTCTCTCTCTGCCTCTCTGCTGTTTAATACATTTAAAAGACAGACATGGCGTGATACACTTTTTATACTTTCACGCTGTAAAAGAAATCCCATCTGCTGTTGAACATCCATCTCGCTGGTGTTGTGTTCTGAATATAAGACACACACACACACATAGGGAGACTGTGTTTTTTTCTGCCCTCTGGGTAACCATGGCACATACCGCATGCTTCCTACCACACACTGTGAGAGAAATATTAAATAGTTGTAGAGGTTTTTCAGCTCAAACTCTCCTTTATTATGCTGTCCTTATTTGTGTCACACTGAGAGGAACAAGCAGAAGAATACCAAATTTTCAAATTGCATTTTTATTAGTGCAGGCGGAGCATCCTTGCTGTGTTGTGTCTTGCTCAGAATACGGTGAAACTCCGCAATCACAGTTTGTTACAGGACACAGCAGAAAACACAGGTTTGATTTATCCGCTGATTTGTGTGTGCACACTGCCTCCCTGTGGTGAAGTCCCTAACTACACTATTTAGCAGTCTGCAGTGCTCAACACATTATTGGAAAAGTTATGATCCTTTTACCCATCATGCAATAGCAGCTGTTTTTTTTCATTTCAGTTCATCCTTCAGTATTGAAGTTAGAGAAGTGCATATTCATTTTGTTTGGCAAATTAGAAATATGTCAGTTCTAAAATCTATTAATAGGTAAAAACTTTTAACCACTATTTTTTGGGCCCAACCTCTGAGCCACAGACAAAGTGAATATTTTTCAGATTCCTGTAGTGACGCCAACGTTGAGCTCAACATTTACCACAGAGAGAGTTGGATCCCAAACAATCCGACAGAGGACAAGGATGTGAGATTTATCGCCTGGGCTTGACAAACATGAAAGATAACGCAAGGCCTCTGTACACAATTTGTGCTTTATTGACAAAAACAAGATTGCACAGTTTCTACTGTTGATTGCAAGATCTGTCATCTCCCACCCTCGGCCCATATTCTCTGATGGCACAGTGCAAATCGCATTATCTATCTACCCACTGAATACCCCGTTCACGGACAAGACAGATGGAAACAACTGAGAGAAGGCGACAAAAGATTGATAACAAATATGAGGATTCATGTGGTGGTTACAGCGATTTAACTCAAGGCAAGACCCAGCGACAAAGAAATGGTGCTCGAGAACATTAGGCCACACAGAGCGTGCAAAAAAACAAACTGATGAACAACAAAAACAGTCCACCAACTTCCTACTTTGACGGAAGGTAACTAGTTCAATCTTTGTGAGCAGGAGGGAAAACAACGGTCGCTTTTTTGCCACAAGTATGATGAAGAATGGTTGATAGAGACTTCACCGAAGTCATAAAAAGCAAAGAGGGCCAGCCCCAGCATTTCTACATAGCAAAATCTGGGCAGAAGAAGAAGAGATACCATATCAGACGAGTTAAATATGAACTGATGAAGAGGGGAAACGTCTGGTCGTAAAAAAAAAAGCTTCTCCCATACACGATCAGTTCATTGAAACCTGAACTAAATACAGCATCTGTCTTCTTTGAAATGGCTTAATGAACATACCCTTCACCTAAAGACTCATTTTAACTTGATGCTTAATGCAATCATGAACTTAATGTTAAAGAAATTATAAGTTAAAAAATAATCTTGTTTATTTAAAACACATATATTTCAACTTTATATCTTTTTCAAATTACCCAGTGTTTTTTTACTTTAACTCCTGTATGCATACGTACACCTTACAAAAGTAGGTCTGACACAACAAGTGCTTTGAAAACGAGTCATTTCCCATCTTGGCCACTGACTTACAGAAAATCTTCATCAATAAATCTTGAGGGGAAATATTCAACTGCTTTTATTACGCATTATATTATGACCTAAAGGTTACATTAGTGTTTAAATCTTCGAACTCTTATTTTGATTATTAAATTATATTATGACAGAATGCAAGAAGAAAATATAGGTGCAGAGGGACCATAAGGCTTAAACCAAAAACAAAGATAAATATATTTCAATCCCAAGTTACCAATTTAGAAAAACAAAGAGCAAATCATATTAAAATATAAAATATAGGAATAACAGATGAAGAGTAAAAAATAAATCCTGCACATTATTCTATCCAAAAGACGACAACACCTCCTTCTCTGCAACTGGCTCGTAAAGCAAGAGAAAGCATCTATCAAGCTCCAGGACATAGCACAGCGTCGTGACAATGCAACCTGCCGGGAGGAAAGATGGCCGACTGGCTCTGCACAGGTCCGGACACGGGTCCTGAGAACGTGGATCAAAAAATGTAGTCACGGGTCATCTTAAGGGACGGCATGGCCTCGTTGACGTTCTGGTCCAGGCGGTGGTACTCCACGTTGTTGCGGGAACACAGACCGTCCTTCCAGCGCCGACTCTGAGCTAAGAGGAAGATCTGAAAAGAAGACGGGGGAATATAAGATAGAAATTAAATTGATGTGCAAGTGCTGATAAAGTAAAAATATTCCTTGGTTAACAGGCGAGCAGAAAAGTTGAAAGACTACATGATTGGAATCCACACTTCGGCTGTAAGATCCAACTTTACTTTTTATTATAAATTATAAAACCTTCCTCTCGAAAGAAAAATAACTTGTCCCTGTACTAGAAAGTAAAAAATACCAACTGCATGTTCTTCACCAGGATATTGATCTATAGAGGAAATAAATCAAACCACCAGGAGCTTTGTTGAATACCTAAGGAATGAAGTGCTGAGGTTGCTTTTATTATTTAGTGTTGTTGAAAAAAAACGCAGGAAAAAATGGTGTCATGACCAAATCTTAAGTCGTATATTTAGATAAAGCTGTATGTGGCAACAAAGAAAAACGGAAACTTAAGAGACATTTTTTAGATGTGAAAATATGAATAACACATCTTAGTGTGCAGTGCACGCTCCTGAGTCCCAGGATGAAATCTCTGTCTCTAAATAACAGAATACACAATTCCTACATGATTTCAGCTCCCTGCACCTTCCTTCTGATCACATGGAAAAGCTGTGATGTGCTTCTCTGCGTCGTTGTCCACATCATTTAAGCTTATGCTTACATTTAGCTCAGCTTGGACTGTTTTGTGAGTATTTTCTGACTTTAAGAGCAAATGAGTAATAAGGAATGTGATGCTCTCTATGATTTTTTTCGCCTTCTACCCCTGAACGGCCACTGTAGCGCATGAGGCCAATTTGCTGGCCAGCGGTGGCAATGCTAACACTCACCTTCCTCTTGTTGTGATAGGTGATGTAGATGATGGCCACCAGGAAAGCCAGGATGACCAGATGGAAGAAGAAGTGCGAGTCCTCGTCCTCTGTGTTGTAGCTCTCTACTTCGTTGTTATGTATCACCTCAATCCTGCCTGACTGCTGGTGCGTGCTCAGAGTCTGCTCTTTGTCCCCAACTGCAACATCAAGGTATTCGTTGTCAGTCTTCTCCATATTGTCATCGCTGTCGAGGTCGTCGCTCTGTCCATAGGCTCCGTCATCTTCGTCGTCTTTGTCATCCTCATCTGTGTAGGCATCTAAATCAATGGGTCCTTGCTCAGTGGTCTGCAGCAGGCCCGGTTCAGAGTCCTGCTCTTCAGTGCTGACGGGTTTTTGCTCCCCAGTGCTGACGGGTTTTTGTTCCCCAGTGCTGACGGGTTTTTGTTCCCCAGTGCTGACGGGTTTTTGTTCCCCAGTGCTGACGGGTTTTTGTTCCCCAGTGTTGACGGGTTTTTGCTCCCCAGTGTTGACGGGGTCTTGGGCCCCAGTGCTGACGGGGTCTTGGGCCCCAGTGCTGACAGGGTCTTGGGCCCCAGCGCTGACGGGGTCTCGGGCCTCAGCGCTGACGGGGTCTCGGGCCCCAGTGCTGATGGGTTTTTGCCCCCCAGCGCTGACGTGGTCTTGGGCCCCAGTGCTGACGGGTTTTTGCTCCCCAGCGCTGACGGGTTTTTGATCCCCGGCGCTGACAGGGTCTTGGGCCCCGGCGCTGACGGGGTCTTGGGCCTCGGCGCTGACGGGGTCTTGGGCCTCAGCGCTGACGGGGTCTTGGGCCCCGGCGCTGATGGGGTATTGGGCCCCGGCGCTGACGGGGTCTTGGGCCTCAGCGCTGTCGGGATCTTGGGCCCCAGCGCTGTCAGGATCTTGGGCCCCAGCGCTGACGGGGTCCTGGGCCCCAGCGCTGACGGGGTCTTGGGCCCCAGTGTTGACGGGTTTTTGCTGAGGTTTATCTGGAGAGGTTGCAATGACCTCAACTGGCATGTTTGTGTCAGCGGCAGGTGCCTTGTCGTCCTCGGGAGGCGTTGCTGGTGCGGAGTCTTTGTCATCAGCGTTTTTGGGCTCTGCTACAGTTGTGGGGCTGATCTCAGGCGGCAACGCGAGTCCTGTGTCCTGGTTAGCGATGGGCACATTTGGAGATCCAATTACCACCGTTTTATCTTCATTGGGTTCTGTCAAGTAAGAGGAGAACATTATTATGTCAGACTGCTAATATGTTGCTGGCTAACTACAACTTATTTCACTTGAACATATCAATTTGAAAAGCATAGTAGGAGACTTCACTCCCTACACTTTCTGGCTAATAATGCAGTTTGCACTCTCTCAACAGATACCCAATGGGATCACACCAGCACCTACGACCAGGAAATTATCTTAAAATGCTCGGGGAAAAGCAGTAAACATTCCAGCAATTTCAAGTGGACAATTGTAATAAACGGCAGCTTGATTGTGTCTGATTGTGTGAACACATGCCCTCCTCCCATGACCACAACCAACAATGAGGTATTGTGTTTTTCTCCTTTAAGAAACTACGTGACGTGTTATTAAATAGAATACTGTAAGCCCCCCACATCATTTGATTTAATTCACTGCGAGATAGTTCATCCCATGAAAGATCTTTTATAAAGGGGGTTTGAATAAACGTCAGTGTCAGCCAGGTTTTCCAATTTGTTAGCTGTTTACAAAGTTTACAGTCTAACTGACCTTATGTTTTCAGTTTCATAATAATTTTGGTTGCACCTTTAAATGAAAGTTGAAGTTGCTTGCGTGCATCTGGCCAGCTTTCCTGAATCAATGACACCATTGAACCGTGTGTCAACATTATTGCAGGATGTGTGACGAGGAGGCGTTGCTAAGGACGGGAGGACAACACTAGGGACTTGAGGTGCAGAGCAAGACGAACACACTAGAACAAAGGGACTATTCATATCCATGGAGCACGGGTAGCATGAATAATCAACGGTGAACAGGAGATCTTTGTGGCAGAGACACTCATCGGCTTTGTAACATGAAGCAGTATACTACAGCAAATTCAGTTTTGAGAGCTGGATCCAACCTGACCAATAATATTAATGAAAAAGCATGTTTGCACCATGTTCTGTAATCACACATCTCATCTCTCTTTAAAAATTGCACTTTTTAGGCTCTTGAGTCAGTTTTATTCAGATTGGACCACTGTGATATCTGTAAAATCACTTTCAGCACTAGCTTACTGCAAATAAACTTATAATAAACCCCTTAACAGTCAGCAAATTATATTTTTACTTCAGGCAAAATAAATGGTTAGCCAGTTAGTGGCTGATCAAGCGATCATCTTCCCTCAGTAGTTTTGTTGCGTTCCCTGCTCAACAGTGACAAAACACATGACGACTGTAAATTCATGAATCATGAACGAACAGAGTTTAGGTAATCGGTAAGCAGTTTATCTAACTTTAAATATTTAAACTACCTCTGATGTAATACCAGGAAACAAAAGAGATTGTGTGCCTTAAATACCCAATAAAAAAATTGTTTACTAATTCTACTGAAAATAGTCTAATCATGATCACTCGTTGTTTTCTGTGTATTTTTGTGCCTCAGTGCATTGATATCGCAATAACACTTGCAAAAACAAGATGTTTGAGTGAATAAAATGAGTTGTATCATGAAGAGGAAATACACCAGGGACTCCAGTTTTCCCAAAGGAGCACAATGCTGCAACCTAACAGGCGGTAACATGATATCCAGTCATTGATATGAAGAGAATGGACGCACACAGCTGACGAAATCCACCTTAACAGAGTTGGCCTACATACGCTGCTCAGCCAAAGTCCAGCGCCACTGAGATCAATTTTACAGGCGAGGCCGAGGCCCTGTTTGCTGTAATGAGCGTTTGGGGCTCCTGGACTGACAAGGGGTAAGTTCAGAGCGGAGATATATGACAAGAACATCTGGAGCGAGTCTCTGTCTGCCCACATCACTGCAGCTCGACCCAAGCGTCGCCTGAGGGGGATCACAAAGTACACCAGAGACTTAAGAGAACAAAGATGTTAAACTGGTCCCAGTGACCTTTATATCTCTCCTTGAAACAAAAGGTGATCAAGGTTCATCTATCGGAGACCCCAAATTACACAGGTCCCTTCCGTTTGAACTTTAGTTTAGTTCACACAGCATCAATAGAAAATAAATAAACGAACTGTCAAAGAGAAACCTATAAAATCCTAATTTTAGGTTTAGTATTAGGATTAAAGAGAAATATATTAGTATGAGAGAAACAAATAGAGAGGGAAGAGTATATAGAATAAATAGAGCTAATTTCCGATTGTAAATCTAATGTTTCAAAAGCAGAACATTTCCAAATCTCTTCATTATTAACTACGACACAGAGGAATGCGATACATTCTACATTTTCGTTCCACTAGTTCACCGACCTCGGGATGTTTTACACAACAACAGATTCTTAGCCTAGTTTAAAAATTCACGTGAATTTCTGCCAAACTAACATCTAAAGCAAGGAGGTGAATCTGAGTTTAAAGAACAAATGTGAAGATTTGAAATGAGTTAACTTAGACACAGTTCTCTAGCTCTCTTTCAAATCATTCAAAGGTCTTTCTTGACATAAAAGATTGACACAAAATAACATGTCTCTCTCTTACTGACACTGACTAATACTATTCAAGTATTATATATAAAGTTGTTTTATTATATTATCATTGACTACAGGTTTAAGCTGTAGACACATATTTGACTGCCTCTGTAATGGAGTCTCATTATGACTCAAGTGTTTCTGTAGTTTCCCCACAGTGATTTTAAAAGATGATTTAACTCACATAACTTATTTGTATTGAAATTTATGAAATATGAAGTTTATGAAATAACATCACAAAGACAGATACATATAGGTTAATGACGTGTTATCAAGTCAAAACATAGTGAGGAACCTTTTCCAAACAAGAACAGAGTCGTGACATTTGCCAGTTCTTCAGGGAAACACTTTGTCAAACCGAACTAAGATTCACAGATGAAGTATAAAGGTGGAGAAAAGTCAGATTTCATGACTTTCTTGGGGCTGTTAGCCTGACGTGCTAGCTAACAACAAGCTACACGGACGTCAACCCTCCGGCTAGTGGCTAGCTCGCTAACTAGCATCCCTGGTCGGTCGGTGGTTTTCCAACACGCTTCATCTCAGCTCGTTCAAACATGTAGGACCAACCTGTAGTGTCAACGGGAGCTGACAGACACCTGCCGGCCAGCAGCTGCAGGATAATCACCAGAGAGAGAGAGTACACGGTTCCTCTGCTGCGTCCCATCGTCCTGAGCGGCGCCATGTTGCTGTGTGAGTGAGAGAGTGGAGGGGCGTGGCTTAGCGTGGTGACACACACACACGCAGGGAGAGTGGACTGACAGGAAGTAACTTCACCCGGAACCTGACATTGTGTAACTTTAAAGTGTTTAAGTTGCCCAATGTAAAATCTTCAGCAAAATATAAGAGATAGTTTTATGAGGCTGTGTTTGTTTTTATTTGGAAAATGTACGTATTGTTCCTGTTTGTAATGTATCTATACGTCTCTATGCCATAGAGATGTCTATGCCACATATCTATATGTATCTATATGTCTATGCCATATAGATATGTCTATCATAGATCCTGTTTGTGATGTATCTATACGTCTCTATGCCATATAGATGTCTATGCCACATATCTATATGTATCTATGTCTATGCCATATAGATATGTCTATGCCGTATAGATACATTACAATCTAAAATGTGTAGATTGACTACACACATGTAATGTATCTATATGTCTATGCCACATAGATAAATTACAAACAGAAACGTTACATTAAACCCAATTCCTATTCCTATTTGGGGGCCATAACCCCCAAAAATGTAACTACGTGTTGAGGCGACGCAGAACGCAAGAGCTGTGATTTGTCCGCTTGCTAGCATCGTATCTCCAGCAGTCTCGCGCCAATTTTTAATTGAGTTGAACAATGTTAAATTCTTTTTAAGAAAATATATTGCTCTTCAACATCTATCAGCTCGATCCGTTTATATCTGGTTGCTGTAGCTATAGAGTGATACAAGTTGAAGTTATAATCACTGGATGCAGGTGTTTATCGGACAAAAACACAGGAACAAATACAATCAGAAACTGGTCCAGTTTGTTCTTCATATTTATTATTCAGGGAATGACAACACTGTCAAGTACACCAAGCATGATTCCCGTGACCAGATTTGGAAGACTACCATTTCCTGTCCAATATATTTGTCCTTTCTCCTGCTAAGTATGAACTTATCCAGAGAGTTTCAACTGTGTGCAGGATTCGTTTCCTTTCATTTGCTCCACTATAAAGGATCTGACCGGTCTTTGCCTTCGCAAGACTTAATAGTTAGATTTAACTCTGCAAGAATGTCAATAAAATAATATTATTTTTACTATATGTAACAAAAGACATGATTCACACCAAATGCACTGACACAAAAGACAAGTAAGGACGAAAACACAGGACGTACACACTGGGGTGTAGTGTCTCTTTGAGCTACTGACAGCCGCTTGCATCAGGGACAACTAACGCTTCCCGTTGTATAATGTGTCCAGACAAACACAAGAGCTCTCCAGTGCAATTGTGATAAAATTAAAGTATTTCACCACAACACCTGTTGAGAGGGGAGTGCTTACTGGCGCTATGTAACAGCACCACCTGGTGTTCTAACTACTTAACTGTACGTTAAAGGTATCAAACCCAGTTTGCATTTAGGGCTGACCTACTTCTGATCTTCCCTTTAATCTGCATAAGAAAAGAAGATAGAGACACACAAATTAAAACATTGTGTAAGAATGTAGTGCGATGACAAAGAGTGAGGCCAACATAGGTGTACTCCAGGCTACTTTTCCCTTGCAAGCTACACAATTCAAGATAAACGCTTGTAGTTTTGTTCTGAGCCGGGCTCTTTATGTTCAAATTATTCTGTTCCCTTAAAGTGGTCCTTTAACGTGGTAGATCGTCTCAGGAACGACTGAACCTTCATGATGTCTCGCTTCCAGCTGTAACAACTCTAGGGGAATCAAGGATTTTGTGAGGGCTAACTAATCAAAACAGATTTGGAATTTTTTTTTTGTTGGGGAATGCGTGTGTGCTGGGAGGACTGGAAGAGCATCAGGCCTCATCCTCCTACGCTTGGAACTCGAGGCCGAGACCAAGCTTGTGGCCTCCGGCGTTGATGTTCTTGCCGTCGAGGAGAGCAGAGAGTGTCAGCTTGATGCCTGCAGGAACACACATAAGAATTAATCATGCCAGACAGGGGAATTGTGATTAAATGTATAAATACTTTCAAACTCACAACTCTCCAAACTTTACTGAGCTATTCCAGTGCTAACTGAGTGAAGATCCCACCTCTACACTCAATCTTGATCCAGAATTCAATTTCTAATCCCGTCTTTCTGTGATGTATGTTGTTGCCGTTACCTCATTACTGGTGTGTCTCTGTCAACAGAATTATTCAAAACCTACTGAACCATGTCGGGGCAAAACCCCAAAAGATTTAAATTAGGAGTAAATTAAAGCATTTTTTCCACTTTCTTTAACATGGTGAAATAGGGCATTTGGCATTTTTACCCTTTTACAAAAAACTAAGTAACTGTTCTTTTTGCCATAATTTGAATTTGGCATTTGAACTACTCAGATTATGAGAATATTGTCTCAAGTAATTATCACTCAGTTAGCACTGGAATAGCTCAGTAAAGTTTGGAGAGTTGTGAGTTCCAAGTTGAAACATTGTTGTCTTTGTAAACATATTCAGTATTTTGAACCATTTATGCACATGACAAGTTTCATACAGTCTGCACTCACCTGGCTTCAGAGTCTGAGTGTAGCCCAGGCCCACGAGGCTGGAGTTGTTCACCTTTGCCTGTGTGAGAACCACATAAGAAAAACAATTATAGAGAGACAAACTCATATTACTAATAGATGACATTGATTATATTGGATCTAATTCAATGCCTGATCCCAGCTAAATGTCAGCAAAAACTAAGTAGTGATTTATGTGAAACTGAAACTGATACAGTGATTCAAAAGTCACCACCAACAGTTTCAGTTGAGAGAGGTATGCAGATGATGTTATTAACATGTTAATGTTGTTTTAATAAAATGACACTGACAAACGAAACCATTCACACTAATTGGCTCTGCTGCAATTGGGATTTTAGGACTAATGTGACAGACAGGACTTAATCAGCCTTTACTCTGGCAGACAGACTCCTCCCATGAGGCTGCTCTCAGACTCTGCTAAGTGTGATGTGCTCACATGGACTCATGTCCTTCATGCCAAGTTGGTCACCTAGGGAGGACATGCAGCAAAGACAGTGACCCAGATTTAAATAGGGCAACATGACCAGTCGGGGTCAATCTGTTTGTGCAGTTGATTCCCAAACTGTGTCTCTAAAACAAGAAGAAAAAAAAACGGAACAGCTAAAAAGGCCTAAACAAAAACAGGAAGGAACTGGTTTCATTGGCTTCTTCACTGTGTGACATCTGAGTAAGCATGACATCAAGCTGTCTACACCACAACTTAAGTCACTACTTGGGTTTAAAAGCACTACTCACAGAGAAGGCTGCATCAGGATCAATCTGATACTTGGCGGAGATGCCAAAGCGGGTGTTGCTGTTTCCAGCAGTCCAGGCCAGGTTGACGGCCGTCTCCAGCTGGTCGTTCACCTTTTGGTAGATGGAGCCACCGAACTCAGTACCATCATTTCTGAGACAAAAAAAAACCAGCATAATGTTAATTCAACAATAATGCTGGTGTTGTTCTTTTCTCAGGTGGACAAATAACAGTTATACATTTGCTACTCACACTATAGTGCAATTTGTAAGAATTATCTTTAACAGATCTCCATAGTTGACAGCACTAATACAAAGCCTGTGTTACACTTCATGTGAACTCACGTCACCACTTCAGCTATAGACTGACACAGAAAGACGTGTGCAAGGAGGATCACAGCGAGAAACAAGACTTAGACTGTCCCTCTCTCTCCCTCAGTCTGGCATTACCTCACTCTGCCTTTTAACTCTGGCCCTTCATGTCTGCCAACTATTCACTTCATCTCACTTGCAACCCAGCAAATCCCATCACTAGGGTGTAAAAATAACTGCCGGTCACCTGGGTGAACAGCAGACAGCCAAGAGGGCAACAAGTTAGTCGGCCAGACAAGGACAGGAGTAGAAACCGTCTGGCGATGTACGTCTCTGCCTACCTGTCAAGTTTTTTTCCCATTCTTCCCTTTCCCTTTCTGAATTATGGTGTTCAATAACGTTTAGAGAAAGTGTTTTTGCTGAACATTATGAAGTTACAGCAAAGTTGACCTTTTAGATATAAAATTACATCACTTCATCATTCACCCTGTTAGACATTTGTGTTAAATTTGTCCATCAATTCTTGAGTTATAGCTAAAATTATTCTTTGGGAGGTCACAGTGACCTTTGACCACCAAATTCAAATCAGTTCATCACCAATTGCGAGTGAAGGTTTGTGCCACATGTAATAAATCCCCTCCTGGCAGTCCTGATACATTGCTTTCAGGGAAAGGTGTTGGACGTGACTTCACACTATCCTTGACCTTTCACCACTAAAGCTAATTAGTTCATCCCGTAGTCTAAGTGAGTAAAATCCTTTCATGTTCACAAGGATGGGGCGGACAAATAGATTACCTATTTACATGAAGCCTTCAGCCTCAGCTGTCATTTACATGGAGCAATGATAACATAGTGTGAAGGCTGCAGTCTAGTCAAGACTGACTAGACTGCAGCCTTCTAGCCAAAGATTGGCTTGATTTAATTTTTACCACAAGACAGAAACACTAACTTAGCATCAGAATGTAAAAATCTATTTTTAGGCTATTATTAAAATGAAAAAACTAAAACATCCATGCATCTATAATGGATTAAGTGTGCAACTAAGTGTTTCACTAAGTGTGGCTGTATTGATTCACAATAGGAAACTGGAACTACTCTGTGTGGTCAAAGAACTTAATCATGTCAATCTGCTCATGTCATCTTACACATTCGTGTGGAGCTGGAACTCATCAGTCTTGTATCCAACTGCAAAGTTGCTCTGGGTGATCCTGTTCCTGCCCGCCTCGAAGGTCATCTGGTAGCCGGCCAGCCAGCCCTCATAGCCGACCACTGCCGCACCGTGGATGGCTGTACCGTTGATGTCATGGTTGACGTCACAGCCAAGGTTAATGTGTTCGCACTTGTAGCCTGACTTGATTTTGCCGCTCTTTTTGCTGGCAAGAAGCAAGGGAGAGGATGGAGTATTAATGCACTGGTGATCTATGACATTTTTATTTCCCAACTTTCGCAAATCATATTATATATCATAGCAAGCAGTTAAACCAAACTACATTTTCAGAGCCCTGATTTAATGTTCCTTACCCAGTGTTTGGTGAGAAAGAGGAATCAAATGTCATCTTCAGGCCCTTAGCCAACTGTGGAGAAGGAAAAGGATTTTACAAACAGTGCATCCACTACTTGAGTAACATACCTTTGTGAACATAGAAATGGGATGTGACTAAAGAAATTAGATTTTGAAGTTCGACATTAGACGTCTCTACAATTAGTCTAAAACATCAGTGCACCTTGCGGATGTATTGTTTTAGAATCAACAAATACCATGTCAACAGCGACACAAACTATATTTTTTATTTCAAACGATTTTCTTGGCCGTGTTCACCGTCACCAACCTGGTCTTCGACGGTGATCTCGGTCCCTAGGGTGTTGTCGGTGTTCCATTTCTCCGTGAAGGTCAGTCCATGCTCCGCCCACTTGTACTTGGTCTCCAGGGATCCTGCGACCTTGCTGGTCTCAGTGTTGGCAGAGCCTGTGCTGGTGAACTCCTGTATATTATAGAATAGGTGGCAGGTTGGTACAGACAGGTTAATTAACAGGAATGCCTTACAACAGAGAGGTCTTAGACAACAAATTACATGAAACTAGACTTTGGTGTTAATCTCAATCAGATTTTTATTCTGAAACTATAAACTAACAATAACGTTATCCCAAAAAACTGAGAAGGCATTTCTAAGGCAAAAAAAATAACTATTTGACAACAACAAATGAAATCAGTTTCAGTTTAAAAAGAAGCAGAAGTATGTATACCCTCACTTTTATCATCCTTATAAAATGCAAACATATTTTTCTCTGTACACTCTTTGAATGCATCAGTCAAACAGCAGAAGTCAGAGCATCCTGCAGCAATGTTAACGAGATCAGATAACCTGCCTGTCTACTATATGCCAAGAGCCTCTTAACCTATGATAGGACGGCTGCAGTCTGGGATGGCGGCTCTGATAATCTGATAATGACTGGCAACGACTTACCAGTCCATTGTCCGACTTTGTTTTCAGGTCCAGCTTGATGAGCCCGAAGCCTGTAACAGACAGGATTTAACAAAATTAGAGATTATCGAGATGATGTCTGGATGACAACAAAAAGATTAATATTAAAATGCAGCAGGCTTCTCTACCTCGTGAATTTAGATATATAGAGATATGTAAATAAAGAAATTGGTTGATTCCTAAACAGCTGTTATCAACTCCATATAACAAATAAATGTATTTGAGGTTTGGTATTCTACAGTTTAACGATAAACTTTATTATAAATTACTTCCTGCTGCTTCAACAAGAAGAAACTCTCTAGATATCATGTGGACATAAATAGAGCCACACAACCTTGTGTATACACAAAACACACCCCAAGGACAAGTGTTCTAACTGCAGGTTCAGTGCTCCACCTCAACATGTCTTCAGCTAGTAGTAGGATTTTGAGTAAAATAACTGGTTGAATTGCTTTCATTTGGCTTTCTGGTAAACGCTGAGAGGAAGTGCTGCACCGAATCTTGCAAGAAATCTCCTTGATTACTTCACAGTAAATCAGCAGTGCAGATGGTGCTGTTCTTCAAGGTCAAAGACTAATAAAACATGAAATATTTCTTCCAAAGGAAGAGGTTTTACAAAAAACTATATAATGCCTAGAACTCTATCACTGCTAACAAGGTTTATCCTCAGGCAGCTAGTAAAGGCTGTACAAACTGTTATATTATGATTTCTGTGACTTTGGAGGAGATTTATCGAGTCTTAAAGCCACAAGTGAACACAAGACAAGCTGTGCTTTATTTGCTTGAAAAGGGCAAAGACAACATGAGCTTGTGTTTCTCAATATGATCTCAAAGTCTGTGAAACTGAAAGAGTTTCATAATGTGTTTACTTCATAGTCTGACTGATTTCGGCTATTAAAAAAATGTATTGTTCTGTACCAGAGGTGTGTGTCACCTCTTCAGTTACACCGGAGATATTCAGCATCTCAGAATGACTTTCACGATAGAACTGTTGTGATTGTAAGATATCTATCATGGTTATTATTTTACTGTGATTCAAACCTTTTTTCCTTTACTGCTGTAAGTTGTGTAAGAGTTACAGCAAAAAGTTAAGTCATAAACATTCACGGGTATGGGTAAGGATAAACTTAATGCTGATCAGCAGCAGGCGAGAGCTGAAGTATGTGTTTTTTCTGGGTAATTTGAATATAAATTATTAAATCTAATTACTTAATTAGCTTATGTAAATCAGATGCAAGAATTTGTATTATTCTCAAATCCTACTACACCACCTGGACCCCTTCGCTTGAGCTCAGTAAACTTTCACTACCGACAACAAACTAGCTGGCAAAATGAGTCACATAGGGACAGCAAAAGTCAGTGGTGCATCTGTTTCAGTTGCTTTGCTGCTTGTATTAACTTTTCATAGCTGCAAGCTAAGCACAGTGTCACTGAAGAAACAGATCGACAGCTGCAGGGGCACCGGTGAGCAAAGAGGCCATAAACCATGTGATGTATGTGAAATGTGTTTTTAAAATGGGTGACGGGTCAGGTTGCAGTACACATGTTAAAGGGTCTGTGGGGGTGAGGATTTGACTCGGAGATAATTGGGAGTAGAGGGTCAGGTCCGGTGTGGACAGGTGCTGGTTTGGGCTCCTTGGTGCTTACCATATCCCTTAGTAAAAACATCCCTGGCGGACTTTCCAAGGTCAACGTAGGTGGGTGGTACAGCCATTATCTGCAAAGACAAAAAGAGATGATCAAGGCTGTGACAAGGTATAACAAGGCTGTGTCATAGCTTTAGGACAGCCAGCGCACTCAGTAACACAACAGAGGACAGAGGTCAGGAACAGACGGACGGATCAGATGTGACGTGCTTGGGCAGAGAGCAGCGCTGTTGAAAGGGAGAAGGCAAAGGAAACAGACAGATACTGATGGATTGTAAAGGTACAGAACTAATGAAGTTAGCGTCTCACATGATCAGAGGGACTCACACTCGAGAGAGAGCACATTCCTTCAAACCTGCGTCCCTGACAGAACAGAGAGCAGCTTGTACATGCAAATGTCACACTTGGCTTTAGCCCTTCATTTCCATTCTTATGATTTTAGAAACATATAAATACATGATCAATGCATCAATTGATTATTTCCTCTACATTCATTCTGGTTTTTAATTTATTTATATTTTAGAGAAAACCACTGGTCATTTTTGAGTCTATAATTTGTTTTCTCTGAGGGTCCCAGAATGAAGCACAAGGCAGACCCTGTTCCAACCCTCTGGATCAGCTGCTCTCGTGCACAGTCTTTGTCTTTCATTTTCCTGAAAAACCTTTGTGCAAGATGTGTGTATTTCATCATTAGAAGATATGTGAGCTCCATTTTTCAAGAGCACGACAGTTATCACGAAGTAGCAGTTACGCAGACTTGCTGATAACATACATAAGCATATTGATAGAAGATAGAGCAGGAATACTTGCAGTTTACCAGTTGAATAGGATCATCGGAGTGGATCATTTCTCAATGACTAAATCTAAAGCTACATTTTCTATTAAAATAGTTGAAAAGGAGCAGAGGCTTAGCTAATGGTAGCTCAACTTCAATGACTAATCATTACTAGTGCATCAAGAGGTTGTTTAAACATCCTTGTCCATTTATTTATTAAGTTTTAGAGCAAACTCACTTCCCTCTTTTACTACAAATATATCAGGACTCAAACACCTCCTGCATCGTTACCCCATCTCAAATATCTAACACTGCACCCACCACAGTTTGGGTTTTAGAAGCTGTAAAACATTATCTGCCATGGCACAACAGATGTACGTCTCTCCCAGGAGAGTGGGCGGCTGTGGGGGGAGGTAGAGGCCAACTAACCACACGGCCGTGGTTTGATCCTCAACAAAATACCAGTCAGCATTCAGAAGTGTCTTTGGGCAAGACCCTGAGCACTAAAAAAGTCCCCCTGAAGCGCTGTCTGAATGAGTGTGCGTGTGAACTTGTATTTTAAAGATCCTTGAAGAGTTTGACAGTGTTAAAAATACAGTCCGGTTACCATATTCTAAGGCCTCCATCCAAATCCACCCTCCCTGAACCACTCAAGTTACCCCCCACCTCCGACCTGCCATCTGAACCCGGTCATCGTGGGTAAATTACGGTCACAGAGAATCACTTATGGACTACGGAAGTTGACTAATGTAACGCATCTGCAATCTCCATTAACACACACATAAATAGCTGGCACACCAAACACACAATCTGCTAATACACCCTCCCACAACTGGGTGGTTTCATGGCTTTCATTCATAGACACAGGCAGAAGTGTCACAGGCCTCACAGGACATAGGACCAGGACTCTCTTCATATGTGATCGCCTGAGGACTGAGGGGTCCTTGGGTCAACTCTGTCTCTGAAGAGAACCTTTCAACGCCTGATTTTTAACTTGTTCAACCGGATGTTGTCCGTTTTCAATACTTTATTTTATCCTTCTTATTTTTGATCTGTTCTGTGCATTCTTATGAATTCTATAAAAGTTGTATCGATAAGTGTAATAGAATTGAGGTTTTGTTGATATTATCATCACGTATAACAAATGACTTTGAAAAGATGAGGACCATGCAGGACATGTTACACTTGAATTAGCATCTGTCTTCCTCCCCGTCCTTCAGCTCTCACTCGGGTTGCAGGCTAATTCAGGGACATCCATTTGGGAGAAAGGCCTATGATCGATAAGACCTATAATCGATAAGACCTGTGATCGATACTCTAATCGATCAGTAGAGTGAATGGTTATATGACTACGGGGGTTCCGGAGGCGGGGGCGTTGGCAGCATCCCTCTGCCCTCCACTGCTAACAGATTAGCATTAGCTGTCCGTCAAGGTGGGCAGCGGGCAAGTGGGTGAACCCTGCGGCAGGTGGACACACACGAAGCCGGTTCTCTAACAGGAGGGTGAGACCAGCTGAGCTCCTGTGACACCGGCTGCCTGAGCACCGTCCACCGCCCTGTCACTGCCCGATGGCCGCACCGCAGCACGTTAGCCGCTAAGCTAGCAGCAGTGGGCCTAGCATCCCTGCGGCAAGAGCTGCATCCGGCTCCGGGTTGATAGAACCACGGTCGGACCCGCGGCTCTGGAGCTCAGGGCCGGGGCGGAGCGGCGGACCGACCCGCTGAGTCCACCGGGTGTTAGGGGACAGAAACAGAAGATGTGAGACGTACCTCCGATGTGTCCCTGTGTCCCCGTCCCGGCAGAGAAGGAAGGAGCCTGTCAGTCAACCGCACAAAGAGGAGAGCAGGGGGCGGGCCGTGACGTCAAGCACGTAGCGAGTCCCGCAAACGGTCAGAGAGAGAAGTCCCCCCCCTCCTCCTTTGCTTCTTCCGGTCGTGTACAGCCTGTGGTCAGAGAGGAGGAAACAGGCTGCAGAGAACTCACTGTGGCTGAATGTAGTTTATGCTTAGAGATTTTACACTTTTATACACATATGTGACCAAACTTCATAGAAAATATAGTGAAATACAGTTTCGCTTATTCAGTTATTCATACAATATGTATAGGTTCAACATGACAAGTAAAATAAAAGCTGCATGAACCACAATTAACCATTACAACGTTTCAGCATCAATAACAATCCAATAACCTAGCCTTATAATACTGTTACTACTACTATAATTATAATAATAACAAAAACAATTAAAATAATTGTAGTTTTTATTATTAGTATTACTATTAATGGCTTTTGTTTAATGATGACATTGACGTTTGACATCCTAATTGATTGATTTTTTCTGAAAGACTAATCTGTGTGTGCTTTTATTTTAAATGTATCATGTAGGTAAAAACTACCTACTGTTTGCTGTTTTCTTGCAGGTTTATATTTTCCCTTAAGGGTGAATTAGGTTCTAATGCAGCCTTATATTAGTTATGAAAAGTCTTCAGATATTAAACGATGTTAATATAAAGACTTTATGGCCCAGAAAATTAAAGCATTGCAGATAACTACAAAAATCATAGAAGGGCTATAAACAAACAAATACTTCACTATCACTTTTGGCAACAACAAGCAGTTTTCTTATTTTCCATCTCTTTACCCTCTTGCCAGCCCTCAAGCTACTTCCGGAAATGCCAGCAGGTGAACCCTCTCGCTTCACAGTATCTCTCTGGTAGCCCATTGGTCTGCGTTACCTTGACGCAGGCGCAGTTCACTCCGGCATCACGCAACACCGGCAGCATCATCGTGATAAAACATCCTCTCCAGAAGCCGACTGCAGATCAGCTTCCTGCACCCTCACCCTACATCTCCTCCCATCATGCAGTTCACTCAAACTGATCCTGGACGTGGGGACACGCCTCACAGCTGTAATGTTACATCACATCTGTACAGAGCTGAAGGAGAAGAGGATGACCTCTACTGTTTTACAGAAAAACACAATTTACCTTTTACACAACTACATTTCTTTGGAGTTATATTTGATTTAAAAATATGTTTTGAATTAAAAAATATAATGCTACATATTAAAAGCACAGAGGCTTTATAAAGCAAACACTACAAAGTGGTTCAGTTGCATCTGCTCCAGCTACAACATGAGAGGGATGTTGACCTTACTATAATAACATATAATAAAAGTCCCATGATGCTATAGGCTTAGTTGGATTCTTCTGCTGCACAACAACTGCTGTTACTTCGATTTACACTTACAGCAATGATAATAATCATGTACTTTTACTTCTTGTATCGCCTGTTACACATTTGAGATTGTTTTGTAATCTAATAGATTAGATGGGTTACTGCTTTTGTTTATTTAAAAGGTCTGAATATGTACCTGTCTTCCTCACTTATAATATAGAGGTTACAGATGCATTTCCCTGATGTAATATACTGAGAAAATATCACTTGATATCACACGTTATACTCGATTATTTTTATAACTTAGATATTCACTGAGTATGAAGTGAACTAATCCACATTACATTTTTTAGACTGCGTAGTTTTATCGTATAAAATATGCGATACTGAGACTGACATCATTTAAAAAATATCAAATTTAAATGGCAGGTAACTAACCTGTGTCAAAACAAATTGGGATTGTAACTTTATCCTCTCTCAACCTTCTTTCTGTGAAATCGGAGCTGAAAGTTGTTGCAGTTCTGTTTAATTTTGTGTGCACGATTTTGCAGAAACACAGCGATTGTGGTTGAGTTTGGGGATCATTGCCAAAACCTGAAGGTGCTTTCCTTCGCATCGGGTGCAGCAGGCAGCAAAAAGTTACAGTGTTCAAACCGAACCACTTTCACCCATAACTTACCTATTTTTTTACCTTTCTCTGCTTCTTATTTTTATGTACAATTTTTTTGAAGTATTGAAGTACTTATACGATATTTACTTTGAGTCAAAGTGGTTGGAAACACACTTTTGTCATAAATGTTAAGCAGCTGAATGTTTTTATGCTGTGTTTCCTCGATAACTAGTGGTCACATATTTGTGTGGCCCCCCCTAAAAAAGTTTATACTTGAAAAATTCAAAGTTGATGTCTATGCAATACTTATCACAAATAAACTTTTCTAATGTTCTCTATAGGTGTTTGTTTCCATTGTCTATCTTATTTGAATCATACGTGTTTTATGTTGACAGATTATTTTCTACAAAGACACACAAACCCAACTCAATTTTTTTAAATTAATTAAATTAAATTAAATTAAATAAAATTAAATAAAATTAAATAAAATTAAATAAAATTAAATAAAATTAAAAAAAATAAAATAAAATAAAATAAAATTAAATTAAATAATAAATTAATCCTGCTCAGTCGGCTTCTGCGCAGGAAGTGCACACTCAGTTTCTGTGCAGAGTTAATTTGTTTTTAAATTTACATAATGTAAGATATTGTGCAATTAATAGATGGTTGAAGTCCTGACAGTTTTAGGGGTTTAGTATCTTGCCAAGGACACTTCGGAATGAAGATGGGGAAGGGTGGGGATTGAACCGCCAACATTCTTGTTGGAGAACGACTACAAAATGTCAGTTTGACAGGACTTTATTCTGGATATTTAATTTATTATACATCAGACTCAAAGTGGCCTGAAATGAAACAACCCCTGCCTGATGTAAAATAGCTCAATTAAATACCCTGATAGCTGAGGGTCATTATCAATGGATCGGTAAATTATAACCTTGTGCATTTTTATAATGTAACGTATAATATGTTAGAGTAACAGGGCTGATAAATAAATAGTCTATACAGCCAGTAGATGTCAGTGTTGGTAACAACCTGAAAAAAGTCACTTGCATCAGTAAACTTGAGGTATTTCGGAGAAACCATTGCACTGTGCAGCAGACGTCCTCTGTCTGTTTTAAAATACAATTTTAATTCTTAAATGTCTGATCCAAAGTTTCATCTAACGTCTCAGCTGCATTTTATAAACTGATTTTCAAATCTTTCAAATATCTTTGTCACATTCATATAAAAACAGAATTTAATAATTGTGTTTAGGAGATTTTATTTCTTTAGTTTTTCCCAATTTATATTTTCCTCACAAATGTACCCAAGTTGTATTTTGTAATTTTTTTGTCCCTCTCACATAAAAACAAGGCACTGAAAGTTTTCATTCCATTTCTATATTTCACTATTTCCTTTTGCTTTATCTGAATGTTTCCACTTTAGATAATTTATTCAATCAAAGACTCGACTGCGAGCAAAAATTCTGCTCAGAAACATTTTGTCAAAGAGCCACATATACTCGATTCTCTCTGGGAAGGGATTTAAACATTTGGTTTATAAGATTAACTTCAGCTTGAAGAGAAAAGTCAAGCCAGATATTTTGCATCATACGCCAGGAGGACTTCACGTTAAAAAATATACTTATTTGAATATTAATTACAGATTAGTGCATTTTCCAACAAGATATTGACTTATGTAAACTTTACCTGTGACAAGCTGCTAACAGATTTATCTACTTTTCAGGAACTTGAACGAAACACTGCAGGTTTTACTGCAAACCCTTGTCATGATGAATTTTATGTTTTCAACCAGATAAACCAAAGGCAGCTGTAATGGAAAACATAGTTAGTAATGTTAATTGAAGTCACAATTGCAAATGGCTCATAAATAAAAGGAGCCTGCTGCACGAGAAGAGATAATTTATCCTTTACTCATCCACAGCTTGACGTCATTACAGGAACATATTTAACTGATTTCCTCATATGTGTTTAGAAGTTTCCATTTGTGTTCTTGCATCACTTCATCTCAAATAACATTAAATCAACAGCTAGTGTAACGTGTTTGTCGCCCGCCGGTCGCCCTCGGAGGCCGCCAGGATCCATTTCTGGATTATCCTCCGGTTGGGTCTGGATGCTCTGCTTTCATCCCAGAAGCTTCAAAGGCGACGCCATGCTCACTTCAAAAGACCATCAGCGAACGCCAATCAAACCCCGCTCCAGAAAACAACAAACACCGCCGAAGAAGTTGATCAACCCGGGCCAAGCATCACCAAAGTAAATAAAATGAATTGTAAACAGATGTCATCATTTGAAACATATGGATGAATGAGGCAGCATGTCAGGGCTTTTTTTAATTCAGTGGTTCACACAGGGTCCAAACTCCTTCTTCTGCCATTTCCCTCCTTCCCAACCTTCCACCCATTCATCTCCAACCCTCTCTTTTGAGTCAATGACTTCACTCCGTTCTGCTGCTGCTGCTTTTTCCAGCTCCGAGTGGAAGACTGTGAGCCAGGGCCTTGTGGGTATAAATCACCTCGCTCGTGTTCACATGTGCTCAAACCGTCCGAGACCGCTAACCTTTTTATCTCCGTCTCTGTAGGACAAAACGCAACAATCAGCTGGCTTCAAAGTTTTATGTTAAAAAAGATTTAATGGCTCAGAGTTTCCACTTCTTCAGATTTGGAGGGATTTCTGCCATCGAATGAAACGCTGAAGGAGATGATAGAGTCCAAATGGATAAACAAAGAATTCTGTCACTGTAGGCACAGTCCAGGAGTGTCATAATGATTCTCTTTATCTATCTATCTATCTATCTATCTATCTATCTATCTATCCATCTATCCACCTATCCATCTATCCATCTATCCATCTATCTATCTATCTATCTATCTATCTATCTATCTATCTATCTATCTATCTATCTATCTATCTATCTATCTATCTATCTATCTATCTATCTATCTATCTATCTATCTATCTATCTATCTATCTATCTATCTATCTATCTATCTATCTATCTATCTATCTATCTATCTATCTATCTATCTATCTATCTATCTATCTATCTATCTATCTATCTATCTATCTATCTATCTATCTATCTATCTATCTATCTATCTATCTATCTATCTATCTATCTATCTATCTATCTATCTATCTATCTATCTATCTATCTATCTATCTATCTATCTATCTATCTATCTATCTATCTATCTATCTATCTATCTATCTATCTATCTATAGGGAGATAAATATAGATATAGATAAGCGTATGTCTACAACCAATTGAGTCAGAGTTGAAAGAGCAAATGCACATTTCTACATTCACTTCACACCCCACGTTTTAGTTTATTTTATCTTAGTATATCAGATATATCAGACAGTCAGTTGATGATAATGTGCTGATGCCTCTTTGTTCAGTTTAAATATCCAACCGCAGCTTGCTCTGAGACAAACCCGGTGATTTAACGTCTGGAAACACAAACAATGTGAACCTGTTTCCCTAAACAATGAAGATCTGTTTGTGTTCAGAGTCTCCTCCTCTGCATTTGGTTGAGAGTTGTATCAATGGGGCTTTGTTCCCCCGTGGAATCTTAAAATGGATAAAATATCATGTGAGGCTTGGAGGAGTGAGTTACTCTGAAAACTGATGAGTTTTATCAATAACATTGAGTTAGGGGGGTCGGCAGTTATAGAAGTTTACAATCAATTGGAAAACACTGAGGAAATTAAGCAATTTCTACTGTGGTTTTGAAATAATACAAGTTAAGTGTATGTATTTGTTTGGCTTTTGTGTGATTGTGATTAGAATCAGTGTTTATAAGTGGTTGACATGATAGGAAAACTGCAGAGACACGTCCTTCCTGTCTGAACTTTGGTAAATAGATTGGAGGCATGAGAAAATGTCAAGGCTCAACTGTGGTCAGAGCACTGCAGTGGAGCCGTGACTCACTCTGTGTGTGTGTGTGTGTGTGTGTGTGTGTGTGTGTGTGTGTGTGTGTGTGTGTGTGTGTGTGTGTGTGTATGTGTGTGTGTGTGTGTGTGTGTATGTGTGTGTGTGTGTGGTGTTGTACGGAGCAGATGTACTGTTCCTTATCTCTCATTCATGGCGTCCACATGTAGCGTAAGTCATTTTCTCAGTATGTGGCAGAGATGTGCAGATAATCAGCAGCATGTCGCCCGTGCAGACACCTGCTGCCTCGCTCTGTGGAAACTCAAGTGATGCTGCAGCGTTGCCCAATACTGTTTGCAATGCCCACGTACTCCTCAGTTCAATGAGGCAGAGTTGTTCTGTGTAAGTATTACCCAATACAGAAGCAGTGCAGGGTAACCGAGGGCAATTGAATGTGAAGTAAGGTGAGTGACATCACAGGGATGAGCATTTACATTACGATTTGCGGTATTATAAAAATAACAATGAAAAACTAATCTCAAATTAAGTAGAATCATTTTTTAAATAGGGTAAATATTTTATAATAAAAAAAATTGTAAGTGTTGCTCACATTTCATCAGCGTCTGAAGTGCAACCAAATGTTTGGTAGACAAATTGGTACGTTCACATTCTCCACATGTGGACGAGTGTTTTAATGACCTCAGTCCAAAATTAGGGCGCAGTCACACATACTTAAATGTTTCAGGAACGAACCTGTTCACCTCCAATCTGAGAGAATGAGGAGGCCAATCACAGTGTGGTTTTGCATGGAGTTCAACTTTGCTAAAGTTTGACTTGCGATACTCATACATTTGCGTATTTGTGATTGAGCCAATACTGAAAACGCATATCAAATGATTATTCACATAAGTTGGGCATGCGCTTGAAGTAGTTTCATAAAATGCAGAAATCAACTGCACAACAGCTGCTAGCAAAGAAAACCAGGTCAGCCACGTTCGCTGCCCATGTCGTTATGTTCTAGAAAACTTTAACGTGCTAAGAGCATAACAAACTAGAGAAGAGTACATTGTGATCCAATCAGGAAGTGAAGTTTGGTGGTCTTGAGTTCCTGAAATCTCAGTTTCTGCTCATCCACATCACCCTGATTGGTCAAAAGGTCTTTAAACACCTTTAATAGTACATTTTCATTAGGGACAAGGCTCTGGTGTAAATAAGGACAGGCCACCACTGGTGGTTGATCCGGACACTTGGGATGAAAGCATTCACAGACCGACACAGAAACCAAGGAAAGCCTGTACTTTAGGCCACACTGATCAGGAGAAGTTTATATTGTAATTCACATCTGCCACTGTTAATCACAACACAAGAACCACAGGCTTGGCAGAGCGAGGAGAGCTGCGGCCCTGCCAGCACGATTACCAAGACCTATCAAACCCCTGCCACACACACTGCACTCAGCATCGATGTGTGTACTGAATACTGGATCCTGTAATCAAAAAAAAATTAATATTCTCCATATTCTGCCCCTCAGGTGGCTTCGCGAACATCAAAGAAGGTAAAGGGTGGTGTGGTATCTCCGTGTGCCGGCTCCTTCTACTGTACGAAACCCCCCCGAGACGCAGGCGGGAAGCAGCCGAGGAAATTGAATTTCACAACGTCGACGCTGGTACCTGGCAGGTGAGGCTGTGGTTCACGTGCTCTGTAGGTTTTGCCTGCGAGCTGATCTGCACCAAACACATCTTAAAAGATCAGATATGAAAGTGTCTGTGCCAAAGATCCAACTTTTAGGATTCTGTACATAGCAGGGGTCGGTGGGACTGTTTTTAAATGAACAGTGTAAAAGTTCAATTTAAACTAGTGAGTGACCCTTTAAAATCAATCAATCATGTGAACAAAAAGTCAAACAATACTTATTTACAAACTGGAGTGAATGAAAGGGAACAGTTATGATTTTGAAGTGAAGTCCTAATAAACAATTTTACTCTTCTCTGTAACTGATGCCAAACAAAACTTATAAATTTGATTTGAGTCAAACGCACATTGTTGGAAATAAAACCAAAGACTTGTGACTGTACAAGTTCAGAAAAGCGTCTTGTTTACAAAGTCTTCAGTTCATGCTTCTATACTAAAGTGAACTCAACTTTTTATTTCTCCAAAAATAGAAGCATAATCTGTTTTATATAATTTATATTCTTCCTCTTTCTCTTGATGCTTTAGTGTGACAATTGAAACAGCTGTAGCATTTATTTTGTATTCTCTCATGTCAAAATAGAGAATGGAACTTACAACCCTCTGCCAAGGCCCCAAAATCCCCTGAAATTTGTTAAAGCTGCAAGATCCATGAATTATTCCCTGGGAAATTAGTGAAAATTTGAAAAAGGCCCTATGTCACAAAGAAAGAGAAAAAATTCACCCTGATCCTCATCCGCACCAAAATCGAATGGTTTCTTCAATGACCCAAAACATCCTCAACCAATTGTCACAGAAATATGTTTTGTATTTTCTCTGTAATCAAACAAACCAACAAACTAATGGTGTCAAGGAGGTTAAACCAAGGTGTTTGAAATCATTCCGCCTGTGGATATAAATAAATCAAGAATCAAAGCTAATGACTTGACACTTAACCTTAACTTGGAATCAGTATCAAATCATCCATCCATCACTTTGACGCTCAAAGTGACTGAGGTTATTTACCAGAGCGCAGGCCCACAGAGACAGAAAGGAAGCTGTGCACCAACTGAGAGTCCCTGGCACCGAACACCGAGCCCCGAGCGAGGGAACTCAGTGCACTTTTTGATCCTGACTTGAATTTCACTTCAGAAAAATCACCAAAACATGCTTTTATCTTGTGCGGAGCTCAGCCAGATACTGAAAGGCATACGAATGCTTTTATCACCAGAAGACTTGACAACTTTAAGGCTTTTCTTTTTCTTTTTTGAAAACTCTCTAGACAAACCGCAAATGCAAAGGCAGATGTTTCAGTGCTTGCCCATTAGTGGCAGATTTTATAAGGTTCTGTAATCGGTTTTTAAATCACGCAATGAACTACTTTTAACAAATAACCCATTCCACTGTATCAGTGGATTTAAGTTGTATTGAGATGGTGGAATTTAACAAGCTAGTCTCTATTGTTCACTGTATTTATTTATGTATCATTCCAATTTTACGAACCCTCCTCTGAGCTTTTAGAAATCCCTGTCGCATTTGCAGTTTGCATTTGCATTGACAATTGTTGTTCCATTAAATTACAGAATGTAGTTTCCAGAAGTCACATCAATCAATCAACATTCGACCAGAATGAGCCATAAACCCTTTTTACAGGAATATTTTGAAAATCTTTATCTACATGCAGATAAATTCTGTAGAATTGGTAGCAATGTTTCTATTTTACAGCTAACCTTAAATGCTAAATGTATTTAATGTTAAATGAAAGACAGAATAAGTCTAATCTAAGTTTATGGAAACAATGCATAGTGAATTAAAATCTGGAGCAGTGGAAGATTCTGTTTCTGTGAATCTGTGCAAATGTCTTTAATGTTGCATTGCATTGTTGCATCTTACTGTGAAGCCTTGACTTCACTGCTTAGGTTGCAGATCAATATTGTTTGTTAAACCACTTCTGAAATTCTATATTCCATTCACAGGACGCACCTGAGAGGACGTCACGGTTTGTTAAACTGAAGTGGTTAGGACACATTTTCCATCTCCAGCCTTGAGATCTGCAGAGGTTGTGTAATTCTGTGTGTTTTTAAGAAACAGGCCTCAGCATCTTCAAAAAGCTTCTTCTGTCGATATGAAGAGAGGTTTCCACAGAAAGAGATGTGAGGGAATCAGACAAAACTGTTTGTCTGGGCGTAAACAGGCTGTTTGTTGAGATGCAAACGGTTACATCTAAATGCCAGACCCACCTATAGCTGGTACAACCACACACACACACCCACACACACACACACACACACACACACACACAAACTCACACACACAAACACACACTCAAAGACACAAACTCAAAGACATAAGACGGAGTAATTTGTCTCTGACTGTGGATGAGCTATGTTTTCACCACTTTCAACAGCAGAAGTGTCTCCAGAAATACAAACAGATATCAAACTCAATAAAAGATGAGAACATAGAATCAAAAATCCTTCACAAATCCTTCATCTCTTTGCGCAGGGGGGGAAAACCCTCCAGGCATAGAGAATATAGTAAACAGTATTTTAGTTAATTCCCATGTTGCTGCCCTGGAGAGACGTTCAAATTACAGTTTCATACTCGCAAACCTGTCTGACAAAATCACCATGAAACACATTCAGTGGTGACACGTGTTGTGTGATCCACTGTATTATGGTAACACTGAAGGTGAGGGATCACAGAGAAAGCTGAAGTGTTGCCTCCTTTATGTTTACTCCTGTTTACCCAGAGACGCCGCAGTGAGAACACACAGTGGGATCTGAAAATGTGCCGCTGTGGAAAGTCAGAAATCATTACAAAATGTTTTCAAAGAGATTTCAGTGACCGCTATTAGTTATTGCAATGTGGATGTGGTATAATGCAATGAATCAAACGTTATTTGATTAACCACTTTTATACATGTCAGTGAAATGCAAAATCTTTTATATTTTCTCTTCTCATGTTCCTAAGTTTTACTCTCATGGGAAAAAAATTATGAAGCATATTAAACTATTAAAAGGGAATAATTAAAAGAGGATTAAATAAATAATGCCAATTTAGCAATTGCCATAAAACCAACTAAACAAATCTAAAGAAAAGGCTGAAGAGGTTGGTTTTACATTTAGATTGATAGATATAAAAATGAAAAAGTTGTCTCTGTTGCAGTTTGTAACAATTGAAAGACTTGTGTCAAACAACTGGACGACCTTGCCTGACTCATGCGCTGCAAGCATGTCAAACGAGTTGGCTGGTACAAGACCGTTAAACACTTTATAAAGTATAAACCAACATCGTTTAAAAACCAACAAAATAAATTCTAAATCTTACAGATAAAATGGAAAATATGTATGTTCTTTATTCATTGTTTGGATTTCCTTACAAAAAAAATCACAGACGCACACGAAATAGAGACATACAGAGAGAAAGTGAGTTCTGTTTATCAGATCTACTTTTTCAAACAAAACTCTTCAACTTAAAAAACTCTTCTTAACTTCTTAACTTCATATT
Organism: Limanda limanda; assembly: GCF_963576545.1. Lineage (NCBI taxonomy): Eukaryota > Metazoa > Chordata > Actinopteri > Pleuronectiformes > Pleuronectidae > Limanda > Limanda limanda. The sequence continues at coordinate 11,906,391 of NC_083649.1, read as the reverse complement.
TTTGGCTGTGTACTGTGGGCAGAGACTTATCACAGTACTTATAGTGTGCATTGGAACCAACAATCTCTCTGGGACTCGACCAACCTAAGGAAATCATTTGAGAAGTCTGGGGTTTGGTGCCTGTCTAAACTTCTCCGTCGTATTTATCTTTGCTCACAAACATCTTAACTGCATCCAGAGCCCGTTCTCTACATGGCAAATTAAGAAAAAAAACCACATCATGAAAAACGCATGCTGTTCAAAGAAGCCTTCTCACAGCGAAACTACAAAAAGACGGCAAATTAAATTAATTATTAAAAGAGTTTATAAAATGCAAACAGCCTTATGTAAGAATATGTTACTTCTGATGTTTTCCCAGCGCATAGGCAAACCAGTATTCTTTTCCATTTTTGGTTTTCAATATCATATATCTCAGTGAAATGTAATTTTAATTACATGTTATGACTGATGTAATTCATACGGTCAAAGTCACATCTCCATTCAGTCAGGCTCTGTCAGTGTGAAGTAATACATTATTATCCTTCAGCTCACTCACTGAGAGAAGAGCGGCTCCGCGTCGCCTTGATCCCGCCGACTTTACGGCTGATGATGCAACCTCAGTCCTCAGCTGCTCTCCCCGCACGCAAATACATTTTGTCAATTACAAAACCCCAAATAAAGGTTTTACACAACTGCCTCAGCAGCTACACAGTACATCACAGCGACATTCAAATCGGTCAAATCCTCCCCCAGAAGCCGCACATCAGGAAAAGGCCTCAGATTGTTTTCCCTGTGTGTTTATAACAACCGAGAGACGGAGCCGATGTCGGAATACGTGTGGTGACACATTTGTCGCCGTCGCAGCAAGCGCTCTATAATCTCTCCAATCAGGAAACCCAGAACAAATTAGGTTGTGCAGTGCTTCCAGTATCCCATCACTGTAAATCATCATCATGACCCCGGACATGTACAAGTACACTATAATGCAACAACAGGGCCTGGGAGAATAATGTTTGTTCCCAAGACTGGTCCTGAAGATATACTGTGAGAAGATAGAAGAGTCCCATTCACTTGTACTTCTCACCCACTTACTGTATGGTAGAGTGAAACTACAGGTTCCAGGATGAGCTGGGGTTTGGCCCTCTTCCTTTTTCATTACAGGGTTTCGTTGGCGGTGAACAAGCATCGGGCGAGTCAGGGTGACTGTTAACTGTCACTGTGAGAAAGCACAGAGCTACGAGTCCAAAACAAAGGCCTGACACTGGAAATCACTGAAACAGCAAATTATAGGTTTAGCAGTACATTGACCAGCGGACCACCATGTTCTCGCTGTGGCGATGCTAACATGCTGATGTTTAACAGGGATAATGTTTTATAAAACTGTTCTTGACATAAGTTGGTAAGTGTTAAGAGAGAGATAAAAATAAATAAAATACACAATATTCTATATGTCAAACATTCATAAAAGCTGAACAATTTTGTGTAGCATGCCCGCATGCTAACATTATCTGATTAGCCAAGCGGAATGAGGCTGAAGGGAATATTTGTTTGAATGATCAAACAGATCCTCAACAAACAATAAAACCCTTTATTCCTGTGAAACCTCTTTGAGAAGTTTCTGTTCTAATACTTTGATTAGCACATGCTATTACTAGCATAGCAACAAGCTCACAGGAGCAATGATAACTGGCAGATTCTCAGCAGGGATCACATTTTCCCCATTTTAGTTTAATGTGTTAGCATGCTAATATTAGCTAACAGCACACATGTGTTTGATGGGGATATTATTAGTTTTAGCTCCAATATAACAATCTGAAGTATTGGACACATTTTGTCCAGATGAGGGCTCTAGAGGAAACATCAAAGGATCAGCTTCCAATTCATTCAAAGGGGAACATGAATGTCGGGGCCAAACTTTGTGTGAGTAACCGATTCCACAAACCTGCTGGTGGCAATAAAGGAAAAATGGAAGAATAACTACAGCTTTATTTGGTATCATGAAATTATTTTTAAAAAGTGCAAACAGGTGAAAACATCTTGGAAACCAATGAATGAAGACACATTTAGGTGCCTGTCAATAGAAAAGTTCAAAGTTTAAAGGACCAAGGCTTCATCAAGCTGCCCCACTGCTAAGAGGAGATTTGAGAAATAAGAGAATTCCATCCCAGAAAAAAATACATTTCATAAACTTTTGGTTGTTGATACGTCAGTTTTAGATAATTGCCATCAAATGAGAAGGAACATTTTTATAAGTAAAATGTTTATTTAAAGTAAAGCTATGAAAGACAAACTTGACAAAGAGAAGATGCAAGAGTAAGACCCGAGAGCGAGTGATGACAAATGAGAGTGAAAAAGGCAAAAAGGGAAGTATTAAAGTAAAAAGAAAGAAAGCAAGAAACAGAGGAGGAAAGGAAAGAAAAATACAGAGAGAGAGAGATTCAGGCTCAGAGAGGGGGGGGGGGCTCCAGTTGGATAACCAATCTGTGTTTTCAGTCTCCAAGTCAAGTAGAAACCATCAAAGCTTGAGGTTTTGGGGACTCAAAAGTCAGTTCGATATCCAACCATTTCCCACAGCCTTTCAAGGGCTGCCAGACGTTTATTTGTTTTGGATTAATGTAATTAACCCCCCCGCCCCCCTCCCCTCTCCCCGCCCTTTCCTGGTGTCACACACACAAGAGGCGAGTCACAGTGAAGAGATTACGAGGCCGCAGCTTCTCATCCATCCAGCCCGGCCCAGCCCTGAGGCTCACGAGATTCCATATCAGGGGATTTTGCTTTACTTCAGCCTGACGTGTGAATTGGCCTTTAACAGTTCTGACAAGCTCATCAGGAAATACTGTGGAGGCCAGTGAAAAGATAAACCCTCATAGGGAATGACTTATGCAGTGTATTTGCCTATGAACCATTCTAGAGTTACTTTTAGAGGTCTCAGGGGGTAGAGAGGGTCGTGCACTAACCAGAGGGTCAGTGGTTCGATCCCCAACACCTCCTGTCTGGTGTAGGATAGAAAAAAGGAAGGGTATGGAAGCACTGTATGACGTTGTGGGTGAATGAGTGTATGTTAAATGTACTGAAAAGCACTTTGAGTGGAGAAGTGCTACATAAATACAGTACAAGTACACACAGTATATACACAGTTCTAGTAAAGTATGAGTATTTATTGTCCCCTCCATATTTCAAAAAAATAAATCAAACTGATATTGTTTTGGCTTTAGCACCAATAAAGTTTCAATATATAAGATAATAATATGCTTGTGAAAATAAAGTTATTTGAATTATCTTAGAGGTATTTTCTCGTATAACTTTAAAACGTGTTATTCTATTTGCTGCCCATATCTAACTACAGTACAACAAGCAGAGTTATCATTGTGTGTGGTCTCAACATGTCTCTCTGACGAATTGGGGTAAGTACAAAAACCCTTTGTGATTTAATAAAATAAATAATTTATTACTTATAAATAAGATTTCCAGTCCTGCACTGCACCATAAACAGGTTCATTGTGCAGTGTTGAGTTCTGTGAAACTCTTAAATCTCTGATATTAAACTATTCATGAAGCCATCCGAAACTATGCAGCGCTTTTCAAGTGGCTTTTAAAGGTCCTCGACTGGAATTATCAAACTAACTCACTTATAAGTTGTTCAAAGTATGAACCAGGTTTTCAGAACGCGACTCATCTGCATTTCCATTCAACCCGGAGCCATAACTCTGACAAAAGTCACAGTAAAAATTATGTGTGAGTGTGTAATACTCTAGTGTTCCAGCTGTACTAAAATGTCTCATAAATCCTGAGAGTTTTCTGTTTTCATACGCGAAGAAAAAATGTATTGGGAAGATTTGCAGATCAAACCCAGATGGGACCAAAATCGTTTTTCAAAGTCTGCCACGATGAATAATGTGCTTTCTGATTTTGCATAAGTTCGAATGATGAGATGATGAGAGGGTTTTCTACAGAGTGCGAGTCACATGTTAGGGTTTGACCTTTTTTAACAATCATTTGCATGAGGGCAGAAAATAAAGGGGGGGAATAAATCTTTTTACAGCCGCCAAAAATGTATCTTTGGATGAAAATACACAATCACTTCATGCTTGGATGTCCTTGTCTGTTTTCTACTTTTTCAAGAGAGGGGAGTTTTGCCAAGTCTTTTTTTTTTCAGTAAAGCAACTTTAAACTTAAAATAAGGAATAAAACTAGACGTGTTGTTTTGGTATTCCTCTCTCTTCCTCTTTCTGATGTAACCATGTGCTGGAGCTCACACTTCTGAGGACCTAGTTTAATTCCCATTTTACACCTCAAGAGGTCAGTCTAGCTCCCTGTGCCAGCACTGAGTGACCAGCAGAGACAATGACCATGTCTCAAAAAAGAGTCTGTTTATGTGTATCTCTGGACATGTCATTCAAACATACTATAGATGTTCTTCACTGAATAATACAGCACAATATAAAAGTACTTATTAATGTAGTTTAAGTCCAAAGGAGCAGAATTAAGACTTAAAAAATAAAACACTGTTAAAGATACATAATTTGTGGGTTTACATTGTACATAGCATATGGACATTTACTCAAGTGCTGTATTGTACAGTTTTGAGGTATTTTACAATAGTTCCACCCTGCTTCATTTATTTGACAAAGAATTTGATCAACATAAAATTACTTTTAAGATAAAAAGTACTTTTAAGATAAAAAAAAATAAACAGAAATATAAAGTAGTTAACATTAACTTTACCTCCACAAGATGCTTTAATGATAATAGTTAACCTGATTTAATTTTAAAATACAGGACTGGAGTTCTGTAATAGAAAATATTTTTGATACTTTTACTAAAGTTGCCAATTACAGATAATCAGCGTGCCAGGCGTGTCTGAATGAAGTTTGATGTTCAATATTCACACAACATCTGTATAGAGACAAAAATCCAATATGTTGATGTACTAGGTCAAAGTGAAAATGTATGACTTCAACTTCCTGACCATGTACAATATGTGCTGGCATTCTGGGAAATGTTTGACGTCACATGTGATATGACCCTCGGGTGCACTTTTCTTTTTATGTGGTGACTTTCAGTATGTGTAACCTTCTGCTGCCTACACCTCCATTAAACTAATATTTGGTTAAACCTTTGAGAATGAAGTATGTATAATATAAGTTTAAATGTGATTTTCTTCACTTCCTTGGCAGGTCAGTTGTGATTATCATTACTGCCGTCTTCACTCAGGGATGAAAAGACATAAATGCACTTAAAAAGTCATTTTTAAAATGAACCTCGTAACAAAACATTTATTCAACGAAATGTGAGTGAAAAAAAGGACCAGGATGTTTTCTTTGTCCAACACGACCCTCCCTACATCTGCCCTCAGCTTCTAAGGCTGTTTGGGCTCTTTGCTTTGATGCTGTGGGAATTTAAGTAACTTTAAGTCTATAAATTCTGTAATGTAGCAACTTTTTCAGTTCATTATTTCCAGTAAAATTCCTTTCACTGTAAAACAAAACATTTAAAACTTTTCTTTTCAACTTAAAGACATACAAAGACAATTTCAGAAAACGCAGTGGATAATCGCAGGAAAGGCGAGAAAGCAAATTTGGAGTAAAACAGCTAAACTGTAAGAATGTTCCAAAGTCAAAGTGCAACTAGGAAATATATTAATCCTCAGACTATTATATGCTCGTTTTGAAAGTCACTCTCAATAACATACATCCTTCCCCCCTAATCTTTTCCAGAATTCTAGTATTATGAAGCCTCATATAAACCAGAACAGAAACAGTGGCAGCTCCTGTTCCTGGTTCTGTTTTTGACGTATGCAACATATTTTCCTTATTTCAAGCCGGGTTTTCTCAAGTTGCACAATATACAGAAGAAAATGACTCATTCTGATTCGATAGATCAACTCTTTGATTGCTTTCTATGTCCGTATATAGGCACGAGACAGACTCGATCCTCCTCCTGACAAAGATACTTTTATCATCCCAGTCCTGCAGAATCCTTTGCATCGTTTTAGCCTGATCCGTGTTATCAGGCAAACAGCATTTTATGATAATGTTTACTAATTATAAAACTGCATTCAACATATCAGTCAAACATGAACATATTATAAAGATAAGAACAGCATCTGAAACTGTCTGCCCATGTTACATCTGTTCTTCTGACTCAGTACCGCAGCAGCAAGAATAGACGCCAATGAATCAGTTCGGGGCTCAAAACAGATTTCCTTGTAATTTTAGAGTTTGTCTCATGATCATCTCCATTTGACTTTCGCCAGATTTGTTTTGTGTTGATGCTGCACTGCTGTTATTTTCAACAGTGTGTGTCCAGCCATGAAGTCTGGCACTTTGTGCAACTTGACAGTCGGTGGGGAAGAAGAGAGGAGAAACTGAGACAAAGGGTTGGTCTCAAAAAAACATGCAAAATGGTGAAATGAGCATTTAAAGATTTTTGTAATGGCTCTGACACTCAAATGCAACTTTATTTTCATCTGGACCTACAACTTGCCATCTTTATTATTCCCAGTATGGAGCAACACACACACACACACTTCAGACCAACTTTATTTACTGGAATCGACATAACGATAAAGGGAGTATCTTTGTACGATAACCCTAAATTAAACCATATCACACTAAAAGAAAACCAAAGCTCTCTCAAACCCAAATTTGTGAAATAAAGAAACAGCCTTTTTTCAAAGTTTGAGAAGTCGAATGTAGTAAATGATTTAAAGGGCATTTTAGATTTTTTTCATCAGCCTTAGATACATGGGAATATTTTTCAATCCATATGGGAGCATTCAGTTTATCTGAAAACTTAAAAAAACTGACTGTGTGTGTGTGTGTGTGTGTGTGTGTGTGTGTGTGTGTGTGTGTGTGTGTGTGTGTGTGTGTGTTCAGTACATATGTTTGTTACTTCCATGCAGATGTTTGTCTGCACACATGTAGGGACGTAGTGTGGGGCCGATACTGAATCCTTTAACTCCAACTGCATGGACTGGCATGGTAACACACACACACACACACACACACACACACACACACACACACACACACACACACACACACACACATACACACCCATAGGCTCACACACCCACTCCTCAAACCTAAACAATGATCCATCATACGAATCCACATCCTCCTCTGGGCCACATCAATCCCTTTGCTGCGGAAAAACTGATCCCAGAATCGGCTGCTAACTGTCAACTGCAGGACTCTCGAGCCGCCCACTCACCACTAGAAAGAGACCACTGTGGACGCACACATTTAATAGGCCTGCCATTAGTTTGAGAGCACTCTGATGTCTCTCTGGATTTGTGACGCTCCCCTTTTTCTTTTTCTTTTTGCAAAAACCCCAAAGGGAGCGAACACAATGGCGGATTTGTCGAAGCTTTAATTGTAATTTTAGTGATAGTTTTGTTCCTTGTCATTGAAGGTGAATTGTCTTGGATGTCATAGCTGTCAACGAGGTTTATATGTGTGTGTGTGTGTGTGTGTGTGTGTGTGTGTGTGTGTGTGTGTGTGTGTGTGTGTGTGTGTGTGTGTGTGTGTGTGTGTGTGTGTGTGTGTGTGTGTGTGTGTGTGTGTGTGCATACATGTAGGTCTGTGCTCTCTCCGCTGCATGAATGAAACATGCCGCGGCTCGAATTGGCTGTTGGCAAACACCAAAGGGAATCTATTATGCTTTTTCTCATTTGCTGTCATACATAATGTTACGGTGTCAGATGTTCATATTAAACGTGGTCAAAGTTCCAAATAATGAGGGACACGTATGAAAGTAATCCTCGTGAGACAAGACTGGACTTTGCCACCCACAGTCTCTGCCAATTTACTGTAAAATATCAAAGTCAATATAATGGATCCTCAAAGGACTCTGCTAGGCTAAAATATTAGCATCGACACAATTTCCTCTTTTGCTTCGTAATAAAAAAAACAACACATTTTACAGCTTCTTTGGCTTCGGAGTTGACCGATGTATCGAGGTGGCTAAATTTTGATATTTCCCTAGATTATAAAGATACATATGGTTCATAAGGAGGGGAGGAGCTAAGCCTGTTCAGGAGAATCAGAATTGTACTTATTGACATGTTCAATATACAAGGAATCTGATTTAGTCTTTGGTGTATAACAAACCAGTAGAAAAAACAGGGGAAAGATAAAACCATTGGAGAAACAAGAACTGAATTACAAAAAGAATACATTTATATTTAATATAGAGATTATAGTAAAATTTGTAAAATGTGAAAATATGAAAACATTTGATATCATATTACAGATCATGAATGTATTCTAAAAACATTTTAGCCCTGTTGTAACTCTACCTCCGCCTTATAAGGTGTTAAAAGAAAGAACAAATAATTTGACACAAAAGAAAACTGCAGCTAAAAGCTGCAGTTTTTTATGATAACCTAAAAATACTTTGTTAAACTCTGTGTTTTTCTGCTCATATGGCAGCTGTTTCTATTTCAGGAACGAAGCAAAGTAAACATTTGCTTTATGTTCAGGCCAAAGAGGACGACTGTGTCAGAATGATGTTGCAAACCATCAAAGTTTTTGTCAATTTCACTGTGGTCGTCTTCCCATCAAAAGCAGATGACTGCGTGTTTTGCTTCTTCCTTTTCCCAAAACTCATTAGAGACCAAAACAACAGGGCGAAATTATGCAGAAGCAGTGCAAGATACACAACGTAAATAAAAAGACGGAATTAAAAACTGAGCTGAACTCTGATTTCAAAACAGTGAATAAAAGAGACAACTTGTGATTATTAGTGTCCTGTTTCCTGCAGTGTGTCGTGCTCCTCGGACATGAGGCCCCGGGCAGGACGATCATCAGACACACGGTCGAGCCTCTTCCACTGCGGTGAACACACAGACCACTAATATCAGGTTGGTTCAGCAAAGGAGAACAACTGCACGGCCACACTAACCAGACAGCTGCAGCCTCCTGCATCACAATATACTGGAGGACGGCTTAGCCTCTTAGCGAACATAATAACAACAACTACACCACCGATGACAATAGTAAAAATTATCATAATTACACAAACATCACTATACTGCAACATCAAATATCTCCTGCAGTAGAAATAGTGTATATTATGGTGTACACATAGACATACATACATACAAATGGAGATATCTAATATATTTGATACCTTTTGTTTAAACCAAATATTTACAAAATCACAAAATCAAAAATAATAGTGGCATTAGGGAAAAGGTTGGGTGATCGCTAACCTCAAAAAGTACCATGGATCCATCCATTAATCATCATTATCTTTGAAGAACCTGGAGGAGGTGGTGTTGGCTGTGACAGTTGCGGAGGCACCTCCCATGGTCGTGGTTTGAATTGTTTGCCGCCTCAACACCCCCCCTGCAGCCTGATTTCCTTCAAGACCATGACTTCAGCGCCACGTACAAGCATCGATTCTCCCAGAACTGGTACAACTCTGGTACAGCTTTCACCAAGTCAATCACGAAAATGAAGTTTGCGCTAAATTTCATCGCAATCCACATAGAAACACATAGAAATTTCAACTACTGAAAGAGAAACACACCTGAAGACACATACCGCATGGTCATACACACGCTGGCGTAAACAGGAAGGAGATTCTATTTGCAGGTGGTTTGCTCAGTTACAAATCAGTACGAAAGAGAAACAGAAATGGTGATAACAACATCATTTCTTTCCTTGACTAAGATGGAACTGTTACCGAGAACAACAGTTTGCATTTGCCACATCCAGTCAAGTTGTGACCGCTGACAGCCAATCAGGAGGCAGATGTGGGTGAGTGCGTCATTAGTGACAACATCTCCATGTTTGTGAAATCTTCAGAGTGTAGTGGACCTCAAGATGTAGACACGAGTGATGCATTTCAAGACTAATATGTGTCAGTTTGGATGTTGCCTATGACATCTACTACACTACACTACACCACTAATACAAAAATACCCTAAAACCTGTAACCGTGATCATGGCCTCTATGAGCCTCTATGAAGTGGTGCATACTTCTATGTACACCACACTTGATTGCTACTACCACAACTATACTGATTCTATAGCATCAAATTCAAAGACTTCTGCTTTTACAAGTTGAAATGACTTTTTTTCTTCCTGAAATAAAATGGCAGTGGTGGAAACTTACATCACCACACAGAGGTGAAAATGTGCAGTGCAAAAAAAAAAACTTGTTTGTTTCCATTGAGCCACGCTACAGCTTTGTGGTTCATCAGTGTGTGAGCGTGTTTTGTGTTGGCTGATTCGCATCTAATAGATCGAGCTTTAAATAGCAGGCACGCTTCCTCGACTCGGGGAGATTATGCTCTTTTTTAACATTTTCTGTGTTCGCAAAAGTGTGTGTTTGAGACGCTCTGTGGTAAGAGGCTGCCTGCCTGTGTGTGTGTGTGTGTGTGTGCGTGTGTGTGTGTGTGTGTGTGTGCGTGTGTGTCAGAGTGCGTGTGCGAGAGAGAGACGTGAGGAGTGAATGGCTTGGCTCCACATCAAAGGCCCCTGCGAGTCTCTGCATTAACGAGGCCCTTTGTTTCCTGCCTCCCAGATTACAACACTTCTCTCCCAGAGCTCCGTGTGTGTGTGTGTGTGTGTGTGTGTGTGTGTGTGTGTGTGTGTGTGTGTGTGTGTGTGTGTGTGTGTGTGTGTGTGTATGCCCATATGTCTGTGTGTGAGGAGGGCACAGTAACCTGTAGACTAGAGGACTGATCCTCCTCTTCCTCTAATGCAACCCAAAACCAAACTGATCCAAGGTCAGTGATATTCAGAAAAGAAACAGTCTTTGCACTGGCATGAATGTGAATGTGTGATATAGAACTACAGCATTTATTAACACTGGGTAAATGGCTGAATGTGAATATTAGTGCTGCCTTCAGACACTAAACTTGTACAGAGGTTTTATCATATATTGAATCCTGACAGGGGTTAAACTAAGAAAGTTAAAAACAGTTATTTCAGGTTTTCATGTTCACACAAAGAAAGAAAAAAAGTATAATTTGCCCTGAAACTAGAGACAAGTTAGAATTTTTACGACACCCTTCTATTTAATATTGACCTTTTATGATCATACCATGAATATTTGCAGGATAACTACAGGTTCATGTGTAAAATTCCCCACATTATTTTACGTGTGAGTCAGAGATTACTTGAAACAGTCAACACATTTTAAGCAAATTACCGGCGAGTGTCTCATAAAATGTATCTTCCAAACTCCAGTCACCTGATGCTTCGATCTGCAAATCACCGATGACACACTGAGATAAACCTTGTGATGTGTGTGTGTGTGTGTCTGTGTGTGTGTGTGTGTGTGTGTGTGTGTGGTGACGGAGCGTGACGCAGAAGCTCTCTCGCTGCTACTTCCAGTCGCTATCAGACCTTTTTCTCATAAGCTGGGCCATGATTTGTTAATGCACGCCTGAAAAAAGTTCATGAACTGAGACAGGCCTGAGCGGAGATGGAGCTGTTCCAACCACAGCTCGCTTGTTCTTTCCTCTGAACACAGGGAAGAGAGAGAGAGAGCGGGCTGCGTGCAGGCATTTGAAGGGTTTTTGTTGCACACAGGCAAACGTAGACGGTTCAACATTTTAACAAATGGTAATCTCTTCTTACACAGCGACAGGAAGCACAAAGTGGGAAAAGGAATGATGGGACTTTAGATCTGATGATCCTTGGAACAGAGTGAAAGCTAATTTTGGATCCTGGTTTTGGATTCCAATTCATTTATGTTCCCTTTGTGCTTTAAATTAGTTTTTGTTTTTTTGTCATTTTAAAGGTGAGTTAGTCCATTAAAACATGCAGTGTTATATCAACAGGATAAATGAATTGGAAGCATTGGTAAAGATGGACAATGCGTATCCTATTCCTTCCACTATCGGTGCAGAGTCGGCCCAGTAATGAATGTGGTGTCCATGTCCATACACATTCTCGACCAATCGTGAGTCACTCTCAGCTGTCAATCATGAGGTTTAGTAACTAATTAAAACCAAACTTACTAGAAAAATGAGCAAATATCAGTATGATAAGAACTACCTAAAATTACAGAAACCATATTTGAAACAAATGTATTTAAAATTTACTTTGACTTAGCTTGGTCCATGTCCCAACCACTAACATGGAGAAGGTGGAAGTGTACGATCTATACTGCAGCCAGCCACCAGGTGGTGACCTCGAAGTTGTGGCTTCACTTTCGGGAAGCCATCGTGTCTTCTTGGCGTCCATCTTTAAATACATTTTATGTATCGAAGCTGATCCTTAGCTTTTTTGACCTCCATGTAGAGGGGTGTATGTTTTTTCCCCTGTCCATTTCTCTGTTGGTTGGTTTATTAGTTTGTCAGCGGGATTACAAAACAATTAAATTGGTGGAAGGAAAGAACATGAGCTAAGAAAGAACTCATAAAATTTGGGTGTGGATCCGGAATTCATTATTTTCACTTTCTTAAAAATTGCAAGATTTTTCCTTTTTTTTAACATTCTTAACACTTTCCGTGAGAATAATTCATGGATCTTGTAATCAGGTAAGTTGAAGGAACTGATATTTATGTGTATGTGAAATTCGGTGCAGCTTGACTGAATACACAGGGGCTTCTGGGGCTGGGCGGAGGTATGCACCAACTTCAGTGCTTTTGTCATGTGATCTAGATTAGCAGCATTATATTTTTAAGCTATTTCAGTTATATGCGATATGTTTGATGAAGCTTCTGAATTCACAGCTGGACATGTTTTAAGTTGCTGAGGATGAGATAACATCGACATTAGTTCACTTCAGATCTTGTGCGAGACACAAAGTCATAAATAAAGTGTTTTGCAACTTGGTCCACGGACCAGCGATGTGTTTTCAAAGCTCTTTTCCTCCAGTGTTTATGTTTGTTGATTTCACCCCCAAAGCCCTGCGCAGATCTGCGGTATCAACTCATAAATCTTTGATAAGGAGCTAACGAAGAGGTAAAGGGACTGCATTCTGCTAAATCAAAAGAGAGACATATTCAAATCAGCAAACACTCAGCAAACTAAAACTCCAACAAGTCTCATTATCTGGCACAAGATGTTAAGTTCTCAGCCTCTTTTTTCTTTTTTTATTGGGGTTGTTTTGCTGAGCCAGGGTTTTCTCTTTTCATCACATTCAAACAGTTTTCTCTGTGAGAAATATGAGAGCTGACATCGGTCTTGGATTGTAGGCCACTGTGTCGTCTCATGTAAGTGTCTTGTTTGGAGACGTCTTGACAGAAGCTGCTTTAGGAAAGGATCGCGCTTTATTCTCCTTGTTCTCTTCTTTACTTTCAAACTGATGAGCTCCTTGTCTCCAGGCGGCTTCTGTTACCTTTCATCATGATTGTAAAACTGTTGCTACTCACTTATTAAATAATTGTCTGATCATTTATAGTGTAGTGTACTACTGTTCGAATAATTTGAACTGTCCGGACCCAATTTTTCGAGACGTGTTCCCAACGACAGGAAAATGTTCGGTATATTCACCAGGTAGATATCTTTTTCTGTGTCTGACATGTCTTGTTCATCTTGATATTTGTATTTTTCCAGTTTTGTCAACAACACGCCCACTAATTCCCTGTGAATTTTTCTTAATATTTTCCTACCATAATCTCCATTTTCCAGACATTTTACTTCGACGTCTGACAGGAAAAGTTAGGCAAGATGTCTGGAGCAACTGATTCAGAAATTTGTGTTTTCACATACAGCCACTCTCCAGCGCATGTCTGAGAGGGCAATCCTTACATGCACACTGGGGATTATCCTGGTCCACCTCACATTTAGAAAACAATTAAGTCAGTCATAATCTTAAATCTCACTAGAACCACATTGTTGTCGAGCATTTTATGCGTTAGATTGTTGTTCGGGTTGCTCACTGTTTCATTGCAGAACCTCATACACAACATAAAACTGTTGAGAAGATTTGTTGAGGCTCCACATTGCTGCTGGGATGCTGCGTTGAAGGACATGGTTTTGATTGTAGGAAAACTACCAATAAAAAGCACACAAGTGGTTCCAGTTAAGAGCTGTTTGCTTGGATGTGGCTTAACCCCAATGAAAGGACATGATTTAATTACTCTGCAGCTTTAATGCGCCTGATGTTTCTTTAGAAAGCACAGTATATAATCTTTCTTTTTTTTAACCGTCTGTGATTCATCTCTGTAGGAAAAAAAAACCTGTTAAAGAAAGAGCATTTCCCCCACTAATGATTGAGCAATGGAAAAGCACTCATTAAAATTATCTTCACATTTTAAACTAGTTCTGCGCACACCGACAGTGGAGATGAAGTTTGCGCTATAAGTAGAATCATAAATTCGCCTTTTTCTTTTTCAATCACTGCTGTGTGTTGCTTTCCAAACTTTTTCTGGAAAACAAACATCCAACATGGGCCTCAATGCATGTGTCAACCAGTGCAATAAAAGAATGTCCTTTTTCCATGTTTAATTTGCAGATTGCTTTAAAAGGATTGAAGAGACATTCTGAACTCTGGAAAACTGGGCCTGGACAATTACAGGAGTTTGTCTTTCACATATGAGGAACACAGCAGGAAACTTTCCGGAGTGTTCAGGCGAGTGGGGGTGGGGGCCTGGGTTCAACATGTAGGAGGCAGGATTTAATTATTAATTCTGTTGCACAATTTTTGCCTTTTCACCAAAAGCTCTTGGCTCTTGTTGTCTCTCTGAGTTGAAATCTTTGTTTGTGTTTCAACATATATTTCACGTATTTTACAACCTGAGATATTTGTATTATCCCAGTTTTGTGTTGGAGATGTCATGAACATTTTCCTGCTCTGGACATTTTACATGGGGGACAGCAGGAAAATCTTAGGCAAAAGTCTGAAGCAACATTAAATATACATACCAACAATGCCTGATTTACTTTCTCACATAATTATTTCTTGACAATTAATTTTTACTGCACAGAGTCACGTGTTAACAACTTAAAAAAATGATGATCTTTGGAAAAAACATTTCCTTTATCAGAACAACCACAGTCTTTGTCATGATGAGATACGTATCTTGTACTTGTGCTGCAGAGACACTTGCGTCCTGGTGTCACAGCTTTCAGTGTGGGTCCGCTTATCTCTGCTAGCTGCTCATGTTCCCTTATTTGGTCTTTCCTGTCAACAGATGATGTCTCATGTCACAACAGTCATCAGGGTTCACGATCAAATTTTATAAGAAAGGATGCACAAAGTCTGTGTGTGTGTGCGTGTGTGTGAGTCATACAGTGTGAACCTAAAATATAACTCTGATCTGAGAAGAATGATCAGAGACAGAGAGAGCGTGAGAGAGAGAGGGAGAGAAATATAAAAAGAGACAACGTGTTGTATTACAACGGGTAGAAAACATGAGTAGAGAGGGTGGCTTCATTTCTGTGCTTGTTTGGTGCATGTGCCTGTGAGAGAGACAGGCAGGAGCAATACAGCCGAAAGCCTCGAGTGAACCTCTGAACCCATGTGATGAGCATGTCTCACCATCGGCGCAGACGTTCATGGGAAAGTGTTCAGATCAGAGTGCGGCGATCTCGTGAGGCAGTGGCCCACATCGGAGAGGTGCTGTCTCTCTGGAAAAACAGCTGTCTATATTTAATCAAGGCGAATAAACAAGGAGTTTAAACAACTCATTTATAATTTAGATTTGCATACATTAAAACCGCTCATTTTAATCTTTTTATTAATATGCATCGACGATATTGTATAAATATGCAGTTTTATGCAAATACCGGGCCGATTTTCTGTTTGTATTTAATTCTGCTCCTCAGCTGTGGATCATCATTTTCATTCAAGGCAACCGACTCAGATTAAGTCAAATAAGACACTGCATGGGATTGTATAAATATTTCTCAATTAAAAACTCAGAAGACCAGCCATGCTACTGTATCAGCATTAAAAATGCATTGCCATGGGGAGGAAAATGGGGGAAGGCAAGCTATGAGTTTGATAAGACATCAGAACTTTAAGTCTACATCTTTGAACTTGTGTTTTTTTCTTCTTCTTTCCCTCCTCCGATCACGCTGTTGCAGTAGCTTGCACTATTTTTGCTGTTATGGAGACAGTTACAAAATCTGGGGGATGTAAGGACCAGCCAAAAACATGCTGTGCCTCCGTTATTGATGAGCACGCCGTGCCGTCTGATGTTGTTCACAGAATGTCCTACATTTTTGTTTCCTGCCTCAGCTGTCCATGCAAATGACGAGTTTTGTTCCACAATGTGAAAACTACCAAGTGAACAGTTTGACAACAGCCACTACTCTGCATAATTACCAGTTAACGTCTAACTGGATGATGATGATTCTCCCAAAGTGTGGGGCATTTTGAACACTATAAATATGGATACATTGTTCTTAATACAGCAATATGATTGTTCAGAATTAATAAATGTGTGTACCTCAATATGAAGATGACAACCTTTAGGATACGTGCTCATCACAAAGTACATATTCTATGTAAATCCCTCACCAGAAAGACATGGCGGGTTTTTAGGTATAATAAGCAGCTGATAGGATCCAGTTTCTATCATCAAACCCAAAACTGGCCCAAATCTCTTTAGTAAAACAAAGTATGCAATGGTGTATGTGATATTTTGTGTGTGGAAGTGTGCGCTTTTGTGTTTTGTGTGTTCAGTGTTGTAGATACTTGAAAATACTTAATGATACACAAATATATGGTCAATCAGTGAATGCAAACACCAGCCAGTCCAGCTGTCAACACAAACCTTTACAACTCCTGAAGATATTAACAAATACCAAAATATTCAATTTATTCAAAGGTAAGACAAGAAAGAGCAAGAAATTCTGACATTTGAGAACCTGGAACAATCTAAGGTTTAAATGATTAATAAATTGACTATCAAATTATTTGCAGGTTAACATAAAAATCGGTTAGTCGGAAGCCAGGGATTTAAGCACCAAGCCTCTGAATATGGGATGACACGTTCTACCCCCTGATCCACAACCTTAGAAAGAGCCTCAACACGGATCTGCTATTTTTCAAAAATGTCATGATCTCACTGCTGTTTATTCTTTTATACCTTCAATTAAAATCCAAGTAAATCAGAAATCATCACCAAAGAGAAGTTCAGCTTGATAAAAATACAGTGAATAGACCACTTTTAGAGAAACTTTGTTAAGAATGTTGTATAAAATAATTAAATGGATCCACATTAGAGAACAAAATCTTTTTTTAATGCATTTTCATAATCATCTGGAGATAATTTGGTATTAAACCAATTGATGACAAAAAGAAAAGTAAAGTAAAGATTCTGTGCAAACTTTGATTAAGGATTAAGGCTGAGCTCCAAACTAATGAGGACATAATTATTATTTCAATATGGTAAATAAGAAAGTAAATTTGACTTAATCTTTGAGAAATTATCTTTTTTAATTTAATTCTTTTAAATGAAAGAAGCAGTATATTGTTAGAATACTGAGAAAGCTTTTTTTTTTACTGCTAATAAATGATATAATATACTGCTGGGTAATTTTTTTATAATAACACCTACACACACATTTATATATATAGCATATAACAGCATTTTCAAACTAAACGATCTCTGTCCACACAGTGTTTAAGCTCCATATATGCGTCCTACTGTAACACCTGAAAACGCAAGTCACATGACTATCCGTGTAGACCGGGCACGGGTGTGCAGGTGTTAACAGGAAGCTGACTACTCTGCAGTCGGCTGCTTAGTTGCAGAAAATACTGCGAGCCACAGCAAGACAAGTAAGACAAGGGATTTCAAACTCTGCAGAAGTGTGGACAACAGGCATCAAAACGTGTTTCAAAACTAAGACATACATTACATTCCTTTACAAACAAATCATGTTTCCTGAGACCATAACAGTAATGAAGCAGCGCTGACTACAATACAGAGCTGAAATACAAGGATCCACTGTATCTACGAGGTGGGGCTTTTTCTGTCATTTCATGTCCACCCTCTGGAACCGTCTTCCCTTCGTTAGAAAAAGTCTGTCAACACTTTTTATCGGTCGTTAAAAACTCACCTATTAATTAATATACTATTCACCCCAAGTCAGTTTCTTTTCGATCTAACTCCTGAAGGCATGTACACAAGAGACCAAGAGCACTTGTTACATATACTCTTGATGACTGCTAGGAAAATGGTGACAATAAAATGGTTGAATCCACAGCCACCTACAGTGGCACAGTGGAAACTGAAGCTAAGGGAGGTGTATGGAATGGAGGCTTTAACTGCTCAATTACAATTAAGGTCTGATGTTTTTGTGAGGAGGTGGCTACCTATTGCAGGATACCTCTGTAACTGAGGGGAATCCTGTGGTACAATGGAATGTCTTAACTGTCCACTTATTTCTTTATTTCTTTATTATTTTTCCCTAATCAGTCTGTCATATATAATTTGTGATGTTGTCAAGGAATGTTTGTGTTTCTCTTCAATAAAGTTCTAAAAAAAACAAAAAAACCTCACCTATTTGGTAAATATTCTAACTTGGTCCAGTCCTCATGGTTCCATTGTTTTTGCTTGCCCTCTGTGTAGTTTTTAATCTTCTATTATTTTGTGTTTTACTCTGTTATTTCCCATTTTTTATCTCAATGTATGTTTTGTACAGTACTTTTGGTTTTGGTGCTTTATGAACAAAACGTACTCACTTACTAACACATCTGCTCTGTCGCCCTCCGAGAACATTCGTCTCACAGCCAGGCCCACTGTTGAGTCTAAGCCACGATGCTACTTACAATTTAAATCAGGTTTTCAAACTGAGCTCAAAAGGAAGGGATGGTAGAAGATGTTTTAACAATAATGTAAGAAGTCAGAATTGGGAGAGACATAATTGTTAATGTCACACAAAATTGTCTGGTGTTTTTAAAATGAATTTTTCATAACTGAAGTGAATAAAGTAAAGCTATGGAGTCTCAACGCCCTTTAATTTTTTTTTGCGTTCTCCCCCCGAAAAAGAAGTTTCGGGGGGGCAGAAAGCAGCAGCAGGGTTCCCGCAGCCCAGGGGACCGTGGAAGGCTCGAGCACGCCCCTGCTAGAGTCCCGCACTGTGCCCGTGGAGCAGAGCTGGAGGAGGTGATGTCTCTTTAAGAAGCCGAAACAATCGTACAACCCCCCCCAACAAGTCATCGGACCTGTCAATCATCCGGTCGGCGCCCTTTGATGTTGGGACTCCTCACCATGTCTCAGCCGGGCTCAGTGAGCAGTTTGCTGTAGCAGGGACACACCAGTCCACCAGCAGGGACACACCAGTCCACCAGCAGGGACACACCGGGACACACCAGTCCAACAGCAGGGACACACCGGGACCCAGCAGTCCTCACACCAGCCCGGGGACGCCACATCGCAACTTTCCTCCATGTACGTGGAGACACTTTCTGCACTTTGGAGGACAACCCCACGCTCGCCGAGGAGGAGATTTCAACCCAGAAGTCCTTTGATTTAGTTCCCCCCCTACACTTTTCTTCTCCCTTGTTACGCGTATTTTCTTTTGGTTCTTTTTTTGCAACGAGCCACTGAGCGAGGGTTAGGGGGACAGACAGAGACATGCCTCAGCTGAGCAGCGGCGGCGGGGACGACCTGGGAGCGAACGACGAGATGATCGCGTTCAAAGACGAAGGGGAGCAGGAGGAGAAGATCCAGGAGAACGCGTTCACCGAGCGGGACCTGGCCGACCTCAAGTCCTCCCTGGTGAACGAGTCCGAGACCAGCCAGAGCCCCAGCGCGGCGGTAGGTGCCACGGACTGTGTGTGTGTCTGTCTGTGTGCGTGTGTGTGGATATACAATACAGTGCGTGTGTGTGTGTGTGTAAGTGTGTGTTTTATTCTCCACGCTGCTGACAAGCCGCTGAATGAATTCCCTCCTCAGGGTTACAGTAGTGAAATTCCCACCATGTCTTTTCTCCACCTTTTGGGACCCTCATAACCCATTCTCACCCCCCCACCCTGTGCTTGTTGTCGGTCCCTCCAGGCGGGCAGACGGGGACAGCAGCCGGGCGAGCAGCGGGGCTTCGCGGACAAACACCGGGAGCATCACGACGGAGGTGAGAAACACACGGAAAAACATTCGAAAAACATTCACACACACACACACACTTGGCTACACAATCGCTCTCATCCGGTTCCTGAAGCCGCTACTGTCTCAGCTGAGAGGCGATGAAACAGACCCCCCCCCCACCCCCCCTATTGTGTCAAAGAGAAGAGCCGGACGGTCACCGGGACACGTGTTGCTACTTTAGAGAAAACTTCAAAGAGTTTGAGTTTTCAGGTGGACACTGTAAAAAAAAACACAATAAACTCCACGTTGTCAAATTTTTCTCCTGAATCAGACACTTGTTGGTTATGTCTGTTTCAAGGAGATTCGAGTAGAAAGTAGCAGCTTTAAAATGTCGTTTTAATAATAAGTATTTGGGTCAATTGTGAGAATAACGTGCAGTTTACCATTCTTAATAGAGCTGTTTTGAAAATTGACAGTCCCCATTCTGGAGTAAAATTCGGTCATAACCAATTGAAAGATGCCTTGCTGCAAAAAATTGAGAAAAAACATGCTAATTTGTTTGTTCAACCCTGATTTATCAACTACTGTTTGAAAAAAAACCTTCTTATTCAGAGCAAATCTGACATGCTATTAAAGATAAATCACCTTTGTTCCACTAAATGTGTTTTTAAAGTGAAAATATTGGGGACGTTTTTGCTCATTTACATGTTCGTAGCATCCTTTGTTTAAAAAAAGATATGAAAACCAAATATTGGTCTCCTAAATCTCTCTTATAACATATCACATGAGTTGGTTTAACATTTGTCGTTTCATTTTAAAATGGTATTAGATTGTTATAAATGGTGCTTGATACCTCTGTAAAAGGGCTGACCAAAGTAATTATATTAAAGATGTTGGCCATACAGCCCAAAATTATATCAAGAAAAAAAAAGTTCATATAGTGTCAGTCGATACAGGTAGTTATTATGTTAAATGTCAGATTCGTATAAGTATTAAGACTCAGTTTTGCTCTTGAGTGACGGTGTGGTTTGAAACTGTTCTTTATGGCCAGAGAACGACAATTATTTGATCAACAACAAAACATTTTACAAATCCGAGGTAATCTCTTCACTCTGCCTACAAAATGCATGATCGTTATATCGATAAATTGGACATCTGGTATAGTCTTATTCTCATCCAACTCTGGTTATACTGACAGTGTGATCTTCCAACTGCTTTCATGTATAAAATCTATCGCCCTTATTTTAGAAATAAAGGGTTTTTAAAGTGTACCCCTGGACATTTTATACAGTGTAGCCTTTGCCATACTTTGTCAAACCTGGTATCAACCTGGGTGCTTGAGAGGTTTATTTAAGTTTTTTTTTGTTTAGGTGGCCACCCATAAGAACAGCAATTTCACTTTCCCTCCCCTTGGGCGAATTGCAGTTTTAATTAAAGGCACCACTCTAGACTTGTAGTCAGTCGCAAAACTTAATTTCAGTCATTTCTGAAATGAAAAATGTTCTCACATTGTGTTCCTTTGAGCACAATCCTCATCAAATGTAAATCTGTGGTTACAAATGCGCCTGTTTGGGGGGTCTTGAGGAAAAAGAAATGACACCCACAGGTAACCGGAGAGAAAAAGAACCACCCTGAATGATGCTGATTACGTGATTGCATTATTTCAGGTTCTGTAACTGTAGTTCCGGGCAAATTAAAAGTTGTGGCACCTTTGTAAAAGTTCAGCAGTGAGGAGTGATTTGACTGGAGCACTAGAAAACTTTCTCTCTCTCTCTGGGTGTTTCATGCAGATAACCTAGTTCTACCTAGCTCTACCTGAGCCACAGAGAGGCCCCTGATGCTTATTATGGGTGGTGGTGAGAGATAGATTAACACATAGGCTACAGGAGTTCACGCCTCTCAGGCTAGGTGGCGGTTGTTACGCTTTTGTCTCAAGTGTCGTCGTCTGTGCTCATACGAGGATATAACATGTAGTGACTAGAGCACTTGTAAATAATTGGCCTTCTGTGTGCGCACATGTAATTTGGATGTCAAGTTTTAGTTTTTAATCTGAAGCCGGAAGTTGAATCTTTTACAACATTGTGGGAGTGAGTATCAGTTTTAACTTGATTTCAATCCTTTTAGAGAGATTCCATTGTTCATCCACAACTTCTGTTATTCTCTAAACAACTAAATCAACTTGAAAATGTCTCCACACTGATACCGGTCACCTTAGAGACCAATGTAAATGTAATCTGGACAGAAATTTAAAAAAAAACTTCTTCAAACTGCTATAATAAATGATGCTATTACACATTTATTGTAGTTTTGAGTCTCTCACCATTATTTGTTTGTTTTTTTCAGTGTCGAAGCACCAAGATGGAGGCATGTACAAGACGCCAGCGTATGCCGGCTATCCCTTCCTCATGCTGCCGGACCCCTACCTCCCCAACAGCTCAGTTTCTCCATCTGTAAGTCTGCTCCTGTTTCAAACCTTCTGCTGGCTGCAGTGCACATTGTCACTGCTGGTTATCTGTGTGTGTGTGTGTGTGTGTGTGTGTGTGTGTGTGTGTGTGTGTGTGTGTGTGTGTGTGTGTGTGTGTGTGTGCTGCTTGGTACACACACTCAGTGAACACATGGTTTTGTGCTTCAGGAAGGAAAATAAGTTTTATTCGATGAGCGATTAAAATTATATTCAGTGTAAGTGGCGATGCTCTCATCACGGTCGCTCACCACAAGGAGGAAATGTGACGAAAGAAAGCAACGTACACTCAGGGATGGAAATGTCAGTAGTGCGGGTGGCCGCTGGCTAGTATCTTTTATTTTTGGCAGAAGCAAAGACATCCTCTGTCAGCAGAATTCAGTCATAACAAACAGAGACGGCGTGGACCTGACAGATCACTAATGGGTGGAGATTCTTCTGTGCTTTTCGGGATAAAGACATGAAGATGTTTTTGTGGGTATTTCAGCTTTTTCCAATTTTTTCTGTGCATCTGATGTTGGACATTTATAAACATTCAGTTACAGCAGCCTAGAAATCACTAAGATCCTCTCTATTAGATTCGATTCGACAGACTGTGGTTTAAACTATATAGCCTCTTATACACTTAATTCCTACAAAATGACATTTCTTTGGTTGTATACAGATTTTCTAATGGCTTTTTTTGATACATACGATTTGCATTGTGATTGAGTATTTATAATAGTTAGGCTATTTTAGAGTTAAGCTTCTTTTGAGCTACTGAGAGATATAATGCGTATAGTACAGACCTGTCAATCAAACCAAAGAAACGCCTCCCTCGCCCATTCAAATTAGTCAGTTTATATCGGTGCAGTGAATAAGAGTGTCTGTAGTTTAATGCAGTGAAGGTAAATGTTGGTTCGATGCTACGAGATTCTCTGTCAGTGTCAGTTCGCAGTCGCAGCCTCTGCAAATCAGTCCCAAACTTTACACATGTTCTTATTTGGCTTTGAACTGAACTGTGTTGTTTCCCCTGAAACAGCCGTAGAAAATGAAGCACGGCGTAAAACGCAGCAAAATTAAATCAAAGCGCTGCCGCCTCACCAGGGAACACGGCAAAAAGATCCTGTTTTTGTTTACGCCTTCGTCGGAGTTGGAAATATGATTGATGTCGTCACCCTGAGTTTTTTTTTTCAACTCTAAGAGCCCGGAATGAATGACGAGAGGTTTGTTGCTGCCTTTAATGGCTGTTCTAAGTGTTAAACCGCTAAAACAAACATCAGAAAGACTCATGGAAGGATTTCAAGTATGCAGTATCACTCATCCAGCCAGACAGCCCTGGAAAATTAATCATACCATCCCTTCAAGTCACTCATAAGAACCAACATCCATGGATAGGCTGACTAATTGCACCAAACATGAGCAGTTGTGCCAAATTCATTTTTCACGTGCTGTGTAATCCTGTTGCCTGAATTAACCCCCTGCTCTTGTCGGCGAGACGTTGCTGAACAGAAGAGACAACTGTTTGCGGGATCACATGAACTGTGGGCTGATCTAATATGAAGCACGGTGAATTGGGAATCTGCTTTATGGCCAGAAAAATGTGATTCCTCTAATGACACCTTGAAGTTTCTCACAGTGTTTTGCACCGCACAGTCTGGGTCAAGGCCCGGCTCGGTTAGTCGTGGGAGATTTTGACTGGGTCACGGAAGGGTCAAAAACAGCTGACTGCTGTTTCTCCCACTACAGAAGATTCTCTCTATAAATCCCTCAGGCTACCACATAAAAACAAAAACTGTTATCTCTGGGAAGATAAACTTTGATAAAATGTCATGTTATTTGTGAATCAATCGCTCCACCACAGTTGTACAGTGTATAGTTGAATTAAATGTCAGTCTTTTAAAATAAACAGGGGAAGCACACCTTATCTTCCCTATAATTAAAATCCAATCTTCCAGATTCTAATGTTTAGGAAAAAAAATTATCGTGTGTTTTTGTTTTATTGGTGAGAAAAAGTGTGACAAAATGTAGCTCCTCACAGGCCTAATTGAATGAACTGTGAGTATGATAGAACGTAGTCACATTTCCCTATACATGCTTATACTCTTTGTTGCATAACATCGTACATCCGGCATCGCACTGCTCAAACATGGTGATCAAGTGTGATGGTATTTGTCATTTATCAGTTGGTCTCCTTCTCTTCTCCTCTCCTCTCCTCTCTTTTCTTCTCCACTCTGCTCTACTCTTCTCGAGTGCCATCCGCCGAGCCTCTAGGAGATTGTGTTTGTTGAGAGCGGAGTGGAGGAGGAGGATGGAGGGAAGGAGTGGTGGTGGTGTTCGAGATAAAGAGCACTTTCTTCCCCTGTGTGTCTTCGGGACTCCACACAATGCTCACTTGTTGCTGCTTCCCTTGTAATTAGCCCACTGGTTGTGAGGCGGTACAGACGCATCGGGCCCCGTCTACCTGCCACTTGAAAGGGCTCAGAGTGCTGGTTTAGGGGTTTTTGAGGTGGGTGCTGATGATTATGGATGAAAGGGATGGATTGGGAACTATAGGTCTGGGAGACGTACAGAAGAAAAGGGGCTGTTTGGTGTTTTCCTCGTGTTGTGGTGTTAGTAAGGGACATGGTGATGCATGTTACGTCTGTGTGTGTCCATGTCTTACTGCTCTCCTGTCTTCTTTTGACTGTGACTTTAAAAGTGTCTTTACTGCTAGTGTCTTGTTTCTTCTTCTAAAATATCTTTGAGTCATCGTTAAGTTCTTAAAAGGTTACGCCCCCAAGCTATTTTTTTATATACAACTAAAAAATCAAAACGTATTCAGTGTAAGCACCTTAATGAAGATGAAATCATATTTACCTGCTGAGTTTTTCTCATATCAGTAATTTAATTATCAGAATTACAGTATACATGATTTTCCCGTGAGTTTGGTGATAAGAACGCAGAGTTTGCTCATGTGATTCATTCTGATATTTATCAACAAAAACTTAAATCTCTTTATTTATGATCTGTAAATTAAACTACCAAGTTTAAAATGTTCAGATTTCAGCTTTTGAAATGTGAAGATCTTTGTCTCAGCGTGTTTGTTGGACAAACCTGTGACATTTGAAGACTTTGCCCACATCGCTAGAGACAGCTTCTGATGTTTTAATGGCCAAATGTTGATTCAGGAAAGTTACAAGATAAATTGAATATGACTAAAGTAGATGATCAGATGCCCTACTTCTATTATTATGTTACTGAATTATTGTTTATCTATACATCAAGCTTGTGTGGAGACGGTGATGGTTATAAGTCTGTGGGAGACTGAATGTTGTCAGAGTTCATCAGCCGAAGTTTCCTAAAAGCTGCTGCTGCTGTTTTCCCGTAAACAACTCTAATCTGTTGAACTCATTGTGAGATCATTGGTGAAATGACAGATAGCTAAATATTAATTGTAATATTTGTATTTCCCCTTTCTATCCAAGGGCAAAACCTGGGTTTAGATTTCATTGTACGAGTGGGTTCCAGAGTGTAAATATGTTGTTACTCATGCCCTTTGAATACATTTTGTGTGACTGATGCTCTGGGGATTTGAATGAGAATCTGTCAGAAGGCATTAACTACAACCATCAAAACATTTCCAAGAGCTGTTGTTGTTCTGGAAAGATAAACGTGTTATTTTCCATGTTCACCCTAACCAGATTTTGTGAAATTGACAAAAAAAGCTGGATTAATCACACCCCTCAATTCTCTGGACTTATTGTTAACATCTCATATAAGACGAAAAAGCTTGTAATCTCCTATGAGAAGGCATTTGTACAAAGCGAATACACACTGGAGGCTCCTTCTCCCATTCAGCTGTAATACTGGTATTACAGTGTTTCATGGGGCATTTGGCTGTTATATTAATGGAGATATCAGGCGTCCTCTCAGAGGAAGTGGCCAAAGACAGAGATTTGTGGGATTCAGCGATACGACTAAACTCCCTCCGCTTGTTGTCTTTGGATAAAGCTTTATCCACTGTGAGTAAGACGCTGCGTATTGTGTTAGTGTGTGTGTGTGTGTGCGTTATTGTGGCTTAAGTTCCTTCCACTAAGTTATTTGTGTGTATCTAAGGGGCATTTTGTGTGTGTGTGTGTGTGGGTCTCTCTGTTTATCTGCATGTTTTTTCCTCAAGTTTGTTGCCTTGGGGTTGTGTTTGTTTCCAAGGTTCATGGTGCATTTTGTGTGCTAATGTTTTGTGTGTGTGTGTGTGTCAGACCCTCACTAGCTGTGAGTATAATGCTGTGGATTACCAAAGTCAGTGTTTCTGAAGCGATAATCACTCTTTGTTGTCAAACCCCAGCAGAACGGAGATTCTCAATAATGAATAACTCACAATTTTTCCCTCCATCCTTCTCCCAACTCCTTTTCCTTTTGCCTCTTTTCACTTATCCAACTCTTTTTCTTGTCGGTGCTATTTTCATCACCCTAGCTGGAATCTAAGCATAGGGTTCCTCCGATTCAGCTTCCTGTCATAGTTTTTTAACTTGCATAAAGCTCCAGAATCAACATTAATCTACTGCGCAGCATAATAAGTACCTCATCACCACACCTTACCTGGAGGACCTGTATGCTGGGAGCAAACACGCTGCTGAAACGTTTTAGAGAATCTTGCAGAATCTTTATCAGGTCAGGGAATGTGGCAGTGTAGATGAGTGAATATAGAGTTCACCATGCTGATGTGTTGCGCCACAGTTTCAGTGGCTGCTGTTGTTCAGGGCTGGATTATGGCTTGTGAAAGGGTTTTCTTAGAAAGCAGACACACATTAGACTGAAGAAGTGGATGAGGAGAGATGAAGAACAGAGTGATGAACGGTCTCATTGTCTGTTTGTATTAACCTGAGTTTATAATAATAATCCTAGGACCACACCATTATGTTCTCTCTGACGGAGATTAACTGAGTTTCCCTGGAATGTGATGGACTAAACTTCTTACAACAACATGTTGTTCTCGTCTTTTATCCAGTCATATATTTCAAACTGGCTGGAGTGTTGAGAAAATATCCACTAATTGAACAACGATTTAGTAGTCCTCAATCTGTTTCCGTTGCTTAAGCTGCCTTTCCAACTGCTTCACAATAAAAGCTTATCGTTGTTATGCTAGTGGAAGGTTTTTGATGTCTGATTGATTTGATTGATTGACGTGATGAACCCCATTCATTTTAGCTGTGTGGCTGTGGACTCAAGCCCTGACAGAAAATCATGAAATCCAAAGTAAGAGCAGGAATAAATTGGGAGAAGATGTGACGTTATCTGATTGTTGTTGGTGATTGGTTGAAATTAGCCCTTTCCCCTAAAACAAAAACAGCCACCATGCGTGTTTTGAATACCTCCACCATGGAGGATATCTTTCCAAGTCTGTTTGATGTCAGCAGGATTATGTAAAAACTATTGAACTGATTTTAGTGAAAGTTGCTTGAAGGGTGGATTATGGGCCAAGGGAAAAAGCCATTAACCTTTGAAGCGGATTTGATACATTTTCAGAATGATTTTTGTGAGGGATGTGTGGAGTGCAAATGTCTGTGGACAAGTGGAAATGGTGTGTCATATTTTAATGGATGTGTTTAGACTATACATTTCAATCAGAAGCTTTTACTGACCATATTTTATGAGTTTGTTGTCTCTCGTGTCCAGTTTGGAAATAAAATAGAACTTCTTCTGTTTTGAGAGAAGCATTTACTTGCCAATGCAGTTTTGGCAACTAGAAGTTTAAAAACAATCTTAATGTGAGAGTTAACGGATGAAACTCCAAGTGAAGTCTTTGGAGGTTTGTTATCTGAAAATCGAGAAGCTGTTAAAACAACTGATATTTGGCTGCGCACAGTTTTTCTTCATCGTCAGAGAGGCTGTGAAACTCCCTGTGATGTGGAAGCTGTGGTCACACGATGACGTCAACACCCTCAGAAGATGACCCGCTGCGCAAAAACCCTTTCATTCTTACTTTACCTGGACGTTGTCTGTAAAAGTCTTACTGTACATGTTGTGAATAACAGTAAAGTTTTTTGTTTATAACTTTAAGCATGTAAACTTAGTCACTGGAATTTACAAGTCAGCATGTAACGCCTCTGTTTACGAAGAGCACTATCTTTGTCTCGTTTGGGGGAACTTCCTGCTCTTTTGACATCTCATCGCACAGACTGAAATTAAAAATTGACAGTAAGACCACAAAGAGAGAGTTTTTGGGAAAGGTAGCGGTAAAGCGTTGTCATTTCTAAGATCTCAAAATGTCCCTTTGTGGCTTTAACTAAAATCCATCACGGGGGGAAATTTAATTGTTTTTTCCCACTTCAACGGAAAGCTTGTTACTTTTACTATTATTATGTAGGTGAATTTTAGGTTTCGTGTTCTCGGCACATACACGTTTCATATGCCTCTATCTCCATTCAAAACATGAGCTGCTGTTGCTAACAAGCTCCCATCCCCGTTTCCTCCTCCGCGTGTCTCCCACATAATACCAGGTCGATCCTCCCTAAGATCAATGGAATGGCATGTGTGTGTGCATGTCTCTTGGATCTTGCCACTTCCTTGTTTCCCATTGTATTGTGGTGTTGACAGGGGGGTGGTTCAGCCAGCCCCTAGTCCCTTGGTAAACAATGGCAGCAACACAGGCTGAGGCCTCCCTAATCCCCCTTCATATGGACCCAAGGGCTGGGATGAGCGGCAGTGGGGCCCCTCTGCCTCTGACTGCCTATGATAAGGACCCTGCCGCTTGGATCTAAGAGGCCTAGGAGAAAAGAGGCTTTCACAATAAGGCAGCAAAAGCTGGGGTCAGATGGAAACCCTGCATTGCAAAGTGTTGCTATATATAAAAAAGTATATCAAGAATGGAGAGAAGAAGTGTAAAGTAACATCCATGTTGTCAAAGTAAAAGCTTTTTTCTAAAAGCTGATTATGTTGGAGTTTTCAGTTTGTACAGGAGGAAACTGGCAGAGTCTTAAATCACCATTGTTGCAGTGTATGTAAGTGTGAGATTACAGTTGTGTAAAGTCTCAGATTAGTGAGTGAAATGAGGCTGACGATAGGGAGGCAAAGCTCCATGATTCCTCTTTGGCAAACAAGCAAATATCCTTGTTTTTTCCTCCTCATTCACATCACATGAAATGATTTATGTTGTTGTCTCATTATTTTGGATTTATTCTTTATGATTAGCCAGATATTAGACCCCAAAAGGCTTTGAAAAGAAAAGGAGGAAAACATATGTTTGTACAAGGTCGATCCTTTAACAGTAGCCGTGGTTCTCATTATCCTTGACAGAACTTAAAAGTTACCATATATTCAAAGAATTGTCCCTGATGTACCATTAGTGTTGGTGTGTGTGTAAACATTTTTTTTTACCTTTTTTTTACCTTTTCCACCATAAACATTGACCTTGTCAGGACCAGTCAGACCTCATGGAGACCAAAGCCTGGTTCCAAGCATGAGGTTCAAAACATCATGTCTGAGGTCCTGGTAAAGGTTAGTTATAAGATGTGAGTTGTGGTTTGGTTAAGGTTTGGGTTTGGCATGAATGGTCCTGGTTAAGGTTTGGGTTAGGCTGCCAATGCATAGTCAAACCTGTGTGTGTATGTGTGTGGCCACTTGTTGGCTTGTTAATTCAGTCTCAGGTAGACTTCGGGTTCCCAGCTGCTTTGAAGAGGGACATGAAACATGAGCAGTAGATCAAAATAAATTAGGATGTTGACAGAAAAATCGACTGTAAAGATGGAGTTTAAAGAGAGAGGGCTGGAGAGTTGAAGAGAGCATTATAGAGTGAAAATTAAAATACAAATGAGATCATAAAAGCAGGAGATCTTCCTCATCACCCTGCAGGCTTTGAAGGCACCAAAAAAAAAGAATTTGCTCAGATGACTATTTCAAGAGGCGGAAAAGTTTAAAAGAATATCAGAAGAGGAGAAAACCCCTTTGGATGGCCCCGAGGTGTTTATACCTGTAATTATTCATCCACTTATTTCTTTCCGGCGCGTAGGGAAGGAAGGGGGGGGGGGGGGGGGAAGCAGCAGAGCAGTAAAAGACAGGTGTTGGCAAAGGAAGTGTGGGTTTGTTTGATTGATATTATTAACTCCGCTTTTTTCTCACACAGACAAACTGTTGTGCGTCGACTCTTTCTTTTTTCCCCTTAAAGTCTTTTAGCAGAACATCGAACTGATTGTGGTTCCGATCAGAGTCTCGTAAGAGCAACAAGTCGACAGTTGGAAACCTCACGAGCGGTTGTTGCTGCTTGTGTTTCTCTTAAGTGAGACCACATTTCCCATAATTCCTCCCACGCTTCCTGTCACCAAGAGGATGCTCAAGGTCTGATATGTTGGAGGATGTTTTTTTTTTCTGCTGCTTTTCAATTTTGTGGCCATAATTCTTTCTCGTGCTGTAAACTTCAATCTCCTGCTGAGCCGTAAAGCAACATGTCGGACTCACTGTGACCTGTTGGTATGGAGCATTGACATAAAGATTTTATCATCTATTCACTGTTTGAGAGTCATGCAACACATTTTCTGATTCCAGTGTCTTTTCCAATGTGAGGATTTGCTGCTTTACAGCTAAACTGGGTATAACACCCCCCCAACATGTTTTGTGATCGAGTTATGCAGGAGTATCTGCTCCAGTGATTCTGACGGGTTTTCATGTGTTTGCTTTCTTCAGTTCGCTGGTCTTCTCTCTCGATGCTGTAAAGTGTGTACACACATCATTTCCTGCAGGTATTAGATGGGGTGTGCAGAGGTCTGAGTTGAGATTTTCCTCAGATTCACCTTTTGTCTATTGGTTGAAAGAGCGCTAAAAAGAGCAGTGACAAGTTTACGTACTGTAAATGGATTCCTAAAATACCAATCGCCAAGTTAAAAGGAGATCCATTGGTGATTTCAGCTACACAGACTCGGTGTGTTGAATATTTAAAAAAGAGAGGAAGCGAGAGATAGAAACTGTGACAAAAGAGCAAGTTTCGAGAAGTAACTCTTTGTTTGGTCGCCAGTATTTGTTTGTGAGGCGTGTGCATGTGTGCGTTTGTGCTTTTGTGAGTTGCGGGATGTTGCACCCAGGTGAGTCATTGGCCGGTGGAGCGAATCCATGCAGCGTTTCCTCTGTGTTGTTGTTTACAGAGCGAACCGTGCAGACCCCCCTCCCCCCAGATGTGTGTTCTCAGCTTGCAGTTAATCAGTGACAGCACTGTCTCCCTCACACACCAGCAGATATCAAATTTGTCGCATATCATTCATGCTCATTCATTTACTGTTGATTGTATTTTAAAACTAGTTTCTGAGTTGGAACTTGTGTGGTTAAGCTTTACAAAAGGACAGAAGTGATGCTATGAAATGTAGTAACTGTGATAAGGTTATCACAAAAGCATTTCCGGCAGCGACGGGTTTGACCTCAGAATTCCTCATGCCCTCAGTCATAGGTTCATTGTCCTGTGTGGTGGTAGATCCAGCTCAAGTAAAAACAAGTGTAAAATATTATACCTGTGTCCTGAAATATAAAGAATATAAATGGATCCACATCTAATTTCCATAAATAATGGATTAAAGGGCAAACTCAAGTCAAATTGTCTGGATGCAGTGCAGATCTTTTGTTTGTGCTCTGGCTTCAGTTAAACATTATAGAATTACCCTGTCATACATAATACATTATTTTCTGAATCCGCTTGAATCGAAAAAAAGTTTTTCTTTCAGCACATTTTGGATTCTGTTCTTAATAAAATAATATGGAAAGGATTTTTATGAAGAATTAATACTATCAATCTGTTCTTACATAACAGTAGTTTCCTCGTGTGTGGGATTGTCTGTTATTGTTCTCATATTTGGATGTTCACTAGTTCATAAAACAGACCTGCTGCTTCTGTGTTGACCTGTTTACTTTAAGACTGAAGTGAACTCGCAGACCCATCACAGGGTTTGTTGGTTAGTTGGCCACACTCTCAACTTGTAAACATGTTGAAACCTCCCTCCCTTCATCCATCCATCCATCCAATCATCATCCATCCATCCCTTGTCCCTGGTCAGTGAAGAGAAATCTCGGCTCTTCAGCAGCTTAGTTTCTTTGACATTTGAAGTGGAAATACTGGCTTTGGTTATCAAAAGTGTGAACATGCATTCAAACAGACAGTTGAGAAGTCATATGGAAGCACAGATATACATTGAAGGATTTAGTTATGCAGAGTTTCAAGCACCACAGTGTCTTGCATTTCACATTTGTTCTTGAAGCATCTTGTATTGATTTAACAGTTTTACTAATCAAGAATCCTGCATCAACTCTGACTACTTCCCTGCATGCACATTTTCTTTAATACTCACAACACATTTACATCAACTTTGCAAAAATAAACTACAAAGTTGATCTATTTATGTCGATCATGACACTGTACCTTATCAGAAACCTGCAGCATCCATGTTTGTCTGTTTTTACAAACATTTTTCCAGTTAGAATATAAAGTTGTGGTATTTTAAAACCTGTTTTTAGCAAAACTAAGATTTATATAAAACATAAAAATCAGTGGTTGCCTGTAAGATTGAGAGATATCACATGACCTTTGGGAATTGAAGTCTTGTTTCATTTCCTTTTTATTGGTCACAGGTCACATTTAGCTTCTCTTAGGCTGAAAGGTCAAGTGTGTAAGTTTTTATCTCTGCTTATAAATCCAGCAAACAGACATGAAGAAATCAGATAAATGCACTTAATCATCACTTTATCCAAATCTACTACTCACATTTATCTGCTAGAGTAAACAGAGCCCATATGTAATGAGGGTATGAGCTCCACTCAGATTGACTCTGACATTTTATATGCCTGCAGTCTCAGCCACACACGGCGTGTTTTCCTTTGTGCCGAAGCTTCTACTGTTTGCAAACAGAGTCAGTGTGACGCTCATATGAGATCGTACATGACAGTCTGCCAGGTGATCGGCCTCTTTCATCCACGCCTGTGAGGAAATTTACAACCTGTTTACACTCTCCTACTGAGAGATGGAGCCTGTGTGTGTGTGTGTGTCTGTGTGTGTGTGTGTGTGTGTGTGTGTGTGTTTCTAGAGCGAGTGTCACTGCTGACTTCTGTGTCTGTGTGAGTTATACTCTATATATGAGTTATACATATACTCTTCTTCTACTTCACAGTGAGAGTAGATCTCAGTGCAACAGCATTTGCAATACAACCGGGACAGTTTGACATAATGACTTTGTCTACTCTCAGGAAGCACATAAAGGCCTCTAAATCTAATTAACACATTATGTGTGTTTGTTAAATTGTACGAAAAACCCAAAGCATGAATACAACAATTCTCTCCATTGCATAGGGTTATCGTTATATATCACAAACCCTCTGCTACAAGGCAAATCAGTATATTTTCCAAAGGCTTGATTTAGTTTCTTGATCCACACAAACTTATGAGACATCACTATTTACTTAATTATTACATTATCTCCACGTTTTTTTTAATTAATCTTGCAATTCAACATGTTAAACCTGTTTGACTCTTTAATCTTTTATTTGACCACCTTGGTGTTTTTTGAGTGACATGGTAACTTAGAAATTGATAAAGTCCCATGATGACCCTCCCCGCCTCCTCCTCCACTCGTCTCAGCCTCCACGCACATTATCATCATTGTAGCATGCACTTTATTAAAAAAGTGTTTGTAAAAATAGCTGCTAAAGTGAAACTCAAACCCCATCATCCTCCTCCTCCTCCTCCACCACCCCTCTCCACCCCGTGCCCGTGGCTCTGCCCAGACCAGCTGGAGCCTCCACAGCCGCATGAAGCAGCACACATGGCTGTGATCTCGTGCGCACACATGCACACACACGCACCCACGCGCACACACACACACACACACACACAGGAGCACAAGTCTAATCCTTCCTCATATGATACTCATCTGCTGTGGGAGGGAAGCAGTCTCCGCCTTTTAAGCTATATATATAGTTGTATGTATATATATATATACACACCACTCATACTTATTCTGAAATCACATTAAGCCACACCCACATTTACTACACACGGAAAACAGAAAAAACCCACTTAAAGCCCTCACTCATAGTAGTTTAAGCTACACTGTACATCTTAACTTCCTTCTTCTGCTCAAAGCACACTGACGTACTAACATACACACACAACAGTTTAACATGCAGTGTGCATTGTTTACCTACATTGTTTGTACTGTTTTCCAACCACAGAGCAGGGATCATGTTTCCTGGTTTAGTTGATTTGTCTTTTAAATGTAATTGATTAACTTGTATTTGGTAAAAATGTTACAAAAGTCTTAAAGGTCAGTAAAAGACAATGTCAGACAGTGAATTTGGTAATGATGATCTCTGATGATGATCTCCACTTTCTATGGAAGGACTTTTTTTACACAAGTCTGTGTCGACAGAGGTCAGCCAGTGTTTTCAGTAACTTATCTCCATGGATATATAATCAGCACTGCATCAGGTTTGAGTTTTTTTGTTGATATTTAAGTAAAATGATCCCTGGTCACACATGGAACATGTCGCCTCCTCCTGTTCGTTGATACTGGATTCTGGATTTCGAAATACAAGGAGCCATAACGTGTGCTGGTCCGCATTAGTTGTCATGAACCAGACAATTAATGGAGACCGACTATTGCGACGATGTTTGGGTCAGAAATGTGATTCGCTTCACACGGAGCCTGTCCAATTAAAATAGTTTGAATAGGTTGGACATTGGTCCTGCCAGCCTATTCAATGCAGAACGACACATAATGGAATGTATAGCTCCACCAGGGCAATTAGTTCCAGTTTAAAAGATTGAATGTACAATCAAACTCATGACTGTTATGAATGCATTTGTTTGGTTTGAAGTGCGAAGCACTGAATTTTAAGTTGGGACTAGCACCTGAACTTAATTTAATTTTAATTGTGAAGCTAAAATATGTCTCCATGTTTTCTTTTAATGGCAGACACTTTTCAATGTGTAAGTGGATCTTTGCTATTTGGCTTTAACATGGAAAATCATATATATCAGTATATTAATAATCTACTGAAGGTAAATCCTGTAAATCCAGAAGTGACACTGCAAAGACATAATACTTAGATGTTAAATCTTGTTAGAAACCTGAGTGCATCTTCACTGATTTAAGAAGAGTCTAACAGCTGATAATATTCAGAACTCATCACTTCATACAATGCTAGCTTGTGTGGATTCTCAGCTCTAGCGCCCCCTTCCTGCCTTCCACGAGGTTTGGCGATGTCGAACGTGTCAGTGACTTGAGTCACTTGTTTGAAGTCGTTTCATAAGTGATGTTAAAAACACCATGTTGTGCCATTGGAGAACCGCACAGAGAGAAAATGAGTCCCAGGTGAATGTGTGGCCGCCAACTGCTCGAGCTCTGTGATGACTTCAGTCTGTGTAAGCTCATGTTATTTGGCTCCGCTTCCTTGTGTTAATTTCATTTTTAAGCCAGAAAAAGGAGAGACGGAGGAATTCCCTCTTCAACAAGCTTCCTCAAAAGGCGTTCGGCCATGCGTCAAATTGATTTCCTACCTTTGTTTTTTGGAGCAAGGAAAGAGACCCATCCTCACAGTTTGTGGCCATGGGAAGCTTTTCTATGGGTCTACAGAGAGAAAGAGACCTGACACTTACGCACTAACACAGACACGTGATAGGAGTGTAACTTTCCTCACCGGCCTCCATTCTCTGATTAGTACTGGACTTGTAGAAAAGGTTTACCCTGCTTCTGATGCGTCAGGATTTCAGAGTCAATGGAAATGAGAGAGGCAGGAGCAACGCAAGGCCTTGAGGACACGAGGAGGGGTGTTGTTTTCATGAAAGAGGATGGGAGGGTTTATGGGTGGAGCAGAAAGAGGAGTGGAATGGTAAAATCATGAGAGAGAAAAATCAAAAACAAGTTGCTTTAATGACAAATCCTGTTGTTGTTGACACCAAGCATCTCATATGTTAGATGCAGGAAGTAATAGAGCGCATCAAGCATTGTTGTTGTTTTCAGAGTGTGTGTGTGTGTGTGTGTGTGTGTGTGTGTGTGTGTGTGTGTGTGTGTGTGTGTGTGTGTGTGTGTGTGTGTGTGTGTGTGAAGGTCCTGTGGTAAATTGGCGTGTGCGAGCACTTTTTAAAACTGAAAATCTAGAGCAACTGAGATGTATACAGCAGTATGTGGTGTGCGGTGACCATGTGTGTGTATGTGTGAGGGGTGTGTGTGTGTGTGCATGCTGGTGTAGGTGTTGCACATTGTACAGGACATTTATGTGGGAAACACTGTATGCATCGATGAAAGGGATGAGGTGGGTGGGCAGGAAGTGAAGAACAAAAGAAACGCATCATCTGATAAATCAAATGGCTGCAGATTGAGTTGATCAGATGTGGGAATGACAAGGTGGAGAAAGAAGAGGGGAAAGTGGATGCAGAAGAGTGGGAGAAGAGTTGAAAGAGGTAGAATGATTGACAGACAGTATGAGAGAGAGAATGAGAAAAAGAGAGAACAATGAAGGTAGAGAAGATAACTGCAGTATAGCGGAAGGGAGTTAGCAGTAAACAATGAGAAGCCGGTAACCGCGTTGTGCACCTGGTGAAACAAAACCACAGCCCCAGTTGAAACAGTCTCATAAGAAAACCTTTAACCGTTTAAACACTTCACTCAATGGAAATCAGCACCAATCCAGAGCAAGTCTGAATCTCGAAAGTCAGTTTTACCCTTTTAACATTAGAAAGTGAACTTGTTTGAAGAAACCAAAGATGGCAGCAGAGGAGCGACGGTCAAAATGATCGAGACTGAATCATTTTCACCTTGTTGATGCCTCTTCTTTGTAGTTTCAGTTTTCCGGTTTGATTGGTCAAAATGGAAACCTTAAGGTATTCTGGCCTCAAATCTTGTCCATCACCTTCAGATTCTGCACATTCACAAATGTATAATCTGTTCGTAGAGGATAGAGTGCCGATAAAGTACCTGGGTTGGTATGGACAAAAACACTTTGTGCCTCAGATGAATATGGTTAAAGGCCTCACTTGAAAATACTCAAATGTTTTGAGCCCAAAGATCTGATTCGGGCTTGAAACACCTTTCTTATTCAAATGTGACAAAAGATGTTTAAAGAGCCTGTTCGACATCCTTCAGTGGCAGAATTCACACATGCAATTATTCAGACTCGGCACCTGGGCAATGGAGAAGTGTATGTTACGCAAATTGAAACATACCAAAGTACTTTTAATAATAGAAAACCAAGGTTGGGTTATTGAGTTTTTTGTTAGTGTGTTTTTGGAGAGTTTTATTTTTTTACTTCGGTGCAGCGGCCTGTTCATGATGAGGGACACATTTTGCATTTTGACAAAAAAATCAAAAGAAAAGTTATTGATTGAAACAATATGAAGCATGAATATGATGCATAGTTATTTGTTTTGATCAAAGTATGAATCCAGGCGCCATTGATTAGCCATTTTTTTCCCTTCATTAAGAGGGAATGTAAGAAGATGGGCTATTTCCTGACAGACAGAAATTCAGTCAGACAGACAGGCTCCATCTATGACGTTTTTATGATCCCCTCGTCGACTCTTCCCTCCAGACAGAAGCAGATTTACAACAGGCACAGGCACAGTCATCCGCCCATTGTCAGGACCCCAGAGGACTCATTCCCCCAGAGCCCACCCCAAACTCCCCCGCTGAGCCGCAGATCACGACGACTGTCACCACTCCTCTCCTCTCTGTCCCGTAGACATTCTTTTGCCCTTCGTCACTCTGCTTCACCTCATCTCTCACTCTAATTTCCTTTTTAGTTTAAAAACAGCTCCCATGGTCTTAATACTGCCAATTACATGCAGCCATAACTCTGACACGGTCACAAACAAGGAGCGCAGCGCGAGTGCCATCCAGGCTCCAGTCGATCTCCCTGCAGAGTCGACATGAATCCCAGGCCAATGGAGGCAATACTGGTTTCAATTAAGCATCCATTAGCTGAACATCAAGTCAGTGGTATGCTATTTTGATTAGAGGAAGTAGGGGAGAGGACTGTTGATCTATTTTTTCCTCCTTTTGTGAATTTCACCACAGGGAGAGAAAGTCCTCAAATGTCCCCGGAGTCTCTGCTTTTAATAAAAAAAATACGACATTGTCAGAAAAACAGATAAAATAATGATCATTCCAACTATATTATGACAAAATTGTGTCATGTGCAGGAGGATGCATTGGTCTAGTGTTAAAAACATTAACACATGATGGTTATGGTTTGTTAACCTTTATTAGAACAGGTTTACCACTACATATTTTTATATATTTATATATGTTTGTTGTTTTATATATATATATATATTATTGTACTTTCCACTCCAGCAGCACACGAACACTTCCCTACTGGACACTGACACTATCACATCATTGTATTCCATTCCTGTATCTGTATATATATTCTCCGTATGTGATTTATGTATGTATGTCAGTGTGGTGTTTAAGTGTTAACTGTATAAGCTACATGATGATCTGAATTTCTCTCGGGATTAATAAAGTATCCATCTATCTATCTATCTATCTATCTATCTATCTATCTATCTATCTATCTATCTATCTATCTATCTATCTATCTATCTATCTATCTATCTATCTATCTATCTATCTATCTATCTATCTATCTATCTATCTATCTATCTATCTATCTATCTATCTATCTATCTATCTATCTATCTATCTATCTCTCTATCTCTCTCTCTCTCTCTCTCTCTCTATCTCTCTATCTCTCTATCTATCTATCTATCTATCTATCTATCTATCTATCTATCTATCTATCTATCTATCTATCTATCTATCTATCTATCTATCTATCTATCTATCTATCTATCTATCTATCTATCTATCTATCATTGTCTCGCACAACTTAAACCAATTGGTTTGAAAGAACTTGCAACAAAGACTTACGACATGTTAAACACTTTCACATTCAATCCTCCCATTAAACATTTCGAGGTTGTTTTTTTCATTTTGCTAATACAATATAATGCAGAGTTAAGTTTCTGTCTTCCTTTTACACATCCACAAATGTACTACCCCCCCCCCCCGCTCCCTCTCATTTCATCCAGCAATAAACCCCCCTCCCCTTCCATCGCAATCTGTCCCAAACTTAGCCACATCTAAGAAACACAGTTTCACAAACACATTATCCATTGCTCTCATATCCATTTAACACATTGTTAATCAGCTGACATCATAGGATTGAAAAATAATTTAAGACAGGATTATTTCATATTCTTAAGAAACTTTTGGTTCTCTGGTTTTCCAGAATTTCTCCAATTCCTCACAGCAGGCCATATGAATGTGAGAGGCTGTGACTGGGAATAAAATCTGGATATTACAGTCATGACAGAAAGACTTTTACTAACGTCAGTTGAGCTGAAGAGTGTATTTAAATGTTATTTGAAGCTCAGTGAAAAGAGCAAGACTTAAATTGTTTATTTGCTATACAAAATGTACTGAGGGTGTTCTCTGAAGTGCAGCTCCCTCTCTCTTTGTGGAAGTGCATTGTATGCGTGTGTGTGTGTGTGTGTGTGTGTGTGTGTGTG
Source organism: Limanda limanda (assembly GCF_963576545.1). Taxonomy (NCBI): domain Eukaryota; kingdom Metazoa; phylum Chordata; class Actinopteri; order Pleuronectiformes; family Pleuronectidae; genus Limanda; species Limanda limanda. The sequence continues at coordinate 11,866,497 of NC_083649.1, read as the reverse complement.
TGTGTGTGTGTGTGTGTGTGTGTGTGTGTGTGTGTGTGTGTGTGTGTGTGTGTGTGTGTGTGTGTGTGTGTGTGTGTGTGTGTGTGTGTGTGTGTGTGTGTGTGTGTGTGTGTGTGTGTGTGTGTGTGTGTGAGTGTGTGTGTTGGGTGCGTACAGTTAGAGGAGGTTAAGCCTGTTGTGGTTTACCATGGAAAATAAAGGCCTCCAGTCTTATTGTCACCTGAACGACAAACACACACACTCCTCCTCCCTGTGCGATGCTTTTGTGTTGCTGGTGGAAAATTTCAAACGTTCACTCGCTCAACTGAATCTCCTCTTTTTTTTCCTTTCATTGCTTTAAATAAGGAGAAGTTACTGTCTGCAATGGAAATCATTCATAACAGCGAGAGACAAATATAAAGACATTGCGTATATCTCACAAGTGTTTCCTTTATTATGATACCAAGATTATTCAAATTATTCAAACCTTGATGATGCAGAGATAAAGTCAGAGCCAAGGCGAGAGGAGAGGAGGATATATATTAGGAACTTCAAGTCAAAGCATGAATGATCATGGTTTTTTATACCTGCATTGTTTTAAAGATATGTCTCAGCTTCTTGTGGATGCATCGCTTTTCAACCAGGGAAAGAATGTGGAGAAAATCATCTCCTATTAGCACATTCATCGAAGAGTCATCGTGTCTTGCGTGAAAGTACAGATGAGCAGCAGAGTGAGGCAGAAGTCTTGGAGCATTAGAAACCGAGTTGCACAACATCAGTTTGGTTTTAACGTGCTGGCAGTGGATGAGATGCTCGGTCATTTACCAGTCACGGAAAAATCGCAGAGTTTGATCAGGGAAGTAATGGGGTTGAAAGCGTGTTCGTGCTTTACAGCTGCACTACACGCAGTAGCTAGAGGGAGGAAAAGGAGGGAAGGAGTCCAGGATGGGAGCAGCGATCTCTGGTTTGGCCTCAGTCGAGCTTCTTGGTTTTTGGGTTTCACATGATGTTTCTTTTGGACCGAGATGAAACGAGTGAGGGAGCGAAGGACGGAGGGGAGAGAGCGATAGGACAAAAACAAATAAATACAGACAGAAAGTGAGACATCGACTCTGGAGAGCAAGTTCCAGCTTCCTGCATCCAAACAAGGTAGTTTGTCTCCTATGAAAACAGCAGCCGCGGGACGGCCTTCCCAAATAAAGCTTTTTACTTTCAGTAAACTCACTAATCATCACAAATGACAGCGAGTTACAGATATGTAGATCAACAAAATTCCATCTAGCCGTTGATGTTCTGCACCTTTTGACCACATCACATGATCCTAATCCTCATCTGATGATCAACAAAATTTCAGCCAACATGGATGGGCAAACCTGAAGATCACGTCATATGATCTTCATCAGTTCATCACTACTAATCGGACCTTGAGGGGAGATTATTTTGCTGGCTGTTGATTCCAAGGGCATGAATTAACCTTTACGGAATGAAGCCACCAACGAGTGTTGCTGTGAGCAACTCATAGATTGTATGTTAAGATGGACGACATGACTGCTAGCAACGTTACAGTGAAACTATTAAAGTTGTATAAAGAAATGTAAGTAGCTGTTGGTGTTGAATAAAAGAGCGGAACATCCAAACACCTTCAATATGGCAGAGAAAGGCCTTGGTTACGTCCCCTGAAAGCTCCCTGGTCCATAAATAATTAAACTATGTAAAAAAGGAACATGCAGCTCTTGTTTTCTAGTGCTGTCTGTGCCGTGTGGAGACTATCATCTCCATCGTCGGGCAGTTGGACCTGGGGGGGGGGGGGGGTGAAGCGAGCCATAAGAGCTGCTGATGGTTAGCCGCTTGGCTCGGGCAGAACAGAACTGAGATGCATAGAGGCCCGGGAACAATTATGGCTTAGCAAGAGTAACAGAGCTGAGCCAGGCAGCTGCCGGTTGTTCTCTGAATATGCAATGTGTGTGTGTGTGTGTGTGTGTGTGTGTGTGTGTGTGTGTGTGTGTGAGTGATTGTGTTTGTGTGTATTCAGGGGGCGTCCAGAGGGAGCGGTGAATTCATACGCAGCCCCATATTTACATTACAAATCACGACTAAACAATTCAGGCGACCACAAATGCAAACATCAGACGCTTTTATAGACTGGAGGGACGGGTAACAGTGATGGAGGGATGTGCAGAGGAATGCAGGGATAAGGGCACGAAAACAAGGAGGGATGGAGTTATGGAAAAATGACTGACGAGAATAAAGTGGAAGTGGAATAGTTCCCTTTTGCTGAAAAGTTTCTTAATTTTCTGTCGTTCAGGGCAGCCATGGGCTTCAATTAATTTCTGTTAATATCAGCACGCAGACTACTGATATCTGCAAGTTTTTTAATACATTATATTAAACGTTTATTAGTGTGGGGCTGCTACTAATGATTTTTTGGATTTTCAATTAATCTGCAGATTTTTTTCAGTTGGTAAATCGGTCTTTAAATGATCAGAAAATGGTGAAAAGGTAAAATATTCAATTTACTGACTTATAAAATCTTCCCTCAACCAAATATACTTTAGTATGATTGTTGCTGTAAATTTTTTTCATAACTCTTGGTCTTAAACCCATTAAGGCACTGATTAAAAACCCACTTGAAAACCCAACCCAGACCTTTAAACTATGAGGTTCACAAAGGGAACTCCTCTATACCAGGAGCTCAGGAAAAAGAGAAGAGTGAGGGAGTGAGCAGTTGACAAACGCTGATTTGAAAGCAGAGGGCCCTGAGCAGAGCGGGCCACTTTATTTTGGGGTGATAATTACACACTGTGGCCGACTCACCATGTTATTAGTTCAGATGATCGATAGCAGAATATCAACCCCCTCTGTTCAACAACCGAGCGGCTTGGCTGGCGCTCCGTAAACCACAGGCCTGCCACGCTCTCTGGGGGACCCTCACACACACACACACACACACACACACTCACAAAAACACACCGAATTTTGTTTTAGATCATGCACACACTCCTAAAAAGATGAAAAGAAATAAATGGACACACACACATTCTCTCGCATAAATACGTCCACATTCATGCGTACACATGCACAGTATGTCAGAGAGAACACTGGGCCCCAGAGATGGCGAGTGGTGACGGGCGGTCTCTCTGATGCTGCTGCTGCACACTGAGCCCCCCCCCCCGGGCCCGTGCATGCAGCTCTGTGGTAGAACACACCAGCGCTAGCCCTCGCAAGGTTTTGGACGAGCTCCACATGTGGTCAGCTGGATGGTAGCGCCCTCGCTTCACTCGCCCAAAGTACACAGATGACTCCAGTGGACTCGTGCCCTGTCGAAATCCTCGGGTTTACTGCCCCCAGACGAGAGCCAAGACTTTTCTGTTTCTTCTCGCAGTCTTTCTGTTTACATTACATTCAACTGGACAAATGCTATAAGATGTAATTTCTTTATCCATGCTCTTTTGAAATGTACAACAACCTAAAATACTTTTCCTGGTGTTAGCATGACGCTAAACATAGTCCTGAAACTGCTCTGTTTCACAATATCTCTCACCAGCGTCGCACAGGTCCGCACATAACTTAGTGTGAGATAACAAAGGTTAAATAGCATCATTGACAGCATTATTAACATCCTGAGGCAAATTCAGTCTGTGTATTTTACACCTTGATAACATTATCGATATTCAGTCGGATAATAATACAGAAAATAAAGGCATATCGATATCTATTTATCTTTATCAATTGGGTTTTGCAAGGAGATATTTAAAATCATTGCAATTTAAAACAAACTATATACATCAGCCAGTAAATGTCTCAGGAATATTTTACCCCCTGATATTAATAACGCCTATGGCTCAAAAATACTCTTATGGGTCAGGCACTAAAAATAAACACTAAAACTGCTTTTAATTGTATATGAAATCAGTCTGAATTGATTTTCAAACTTTTAAGCTCGAAGTCACAAAGCATTTTACTGGATTTACTGCACCAAATTGCGTACATTCATCTGTTACTTTGTCATTATCACATTGGCAGATTCTCTACACATTTTTAAATTTGTTTCGGACCGTCAAGAGGTCTCAGTCCAGTGCAGGTTATTGGGTTAGTGCTGTGTTGTGTTAAAACACAACACAGAATGTGCGAGGTAAACCCTGGTGGGGAGCGCATCTCTTCTCTCCAACACCCCTTTGAGTTCCTGGAGATAAAAGCAGCCGGCGCAACATCAAATCGATAGGTCCATCAATGGGAACATATCCTGAAGATTAAAGAGAAAACTCGCTCAGAGACACAGAGGGAAGGCAGGATGCTAATAAAGTACAAGGCCTGGCCAATGGAAAGGGATTTAATTGATGGGTGGAAAGGAGATGGATGAAAAGGTGAGGGATGATGATGTTGTAATGGGGTTGTGTGTGTTTGTGTGCCGAGGCTCCTTTTGTAATCAGTGAACACTCTTTTCCTTTTATTCATCCATTAGTAAGACTTCATTTGTGTAAATATTTATCAGTTATTCATCCACCCTTTCAAATATTCATGCAGCTCCGTTTCTACCTGTGCATCTGTACATCAATGATCTCCCCCTCGTCTCTTCTTCTCAAATCTCTGTCTCTACTGTTTTCTTTTGAAGTTTTCAGTTTTCACTCCGATCCGGTGCCCGTCTGCTTTCTTAATCCTGTTTTATCTGTTTCACAAATTCAGTGTTTGATCCGTTAAAAGGCATCGAGTGCATGTCTGTTCAACAACATGACCACTCCCCCAGTGATAGGAGGCGTCTGAATAATGCACACCAAATTGTAACTGAGCACACAACTGCATGTTCCTAGTACAGAATGTTTCTATTGAAAATTAGACAGTTTTAAATCTACTAACACTACACATTTTCGTGTAACTATTATCAAGTTAGTTGAAATTGAAAAGTTTACTTGCAGCTTTAAAAACATGAGTAAAGTCAACTTTAAGACAAGCTTTGTTTCAACTCACAAAGTTAAGTTATTACGTTTTTTAAATTAAGGAGATTAATAGAAAAGTTGAGACTCTAAATTTAAACAACTTGTGTTAAGATAAGTAACTAAATTCATACCAATAACCTGTTAAGTATTATTAACTGGCCATGTTTGTGTGATAAAGGCAGCAAGTGAACCTAAGTTTTCAAACAGCCCATAGCTTGGATTAACAAAGAATATATTGAGAGACATTTTCCATAATTTTTTCCTAAAATTTGCAAACAAAAATCTTAATCAATAAATTTAGAAAATTATCAACTGTTTTGTCAACCATGAAATGAATCAGAAGTTGTAGGACTTCATATCATGTGCACACCAAATATCTGAATTGTGAAAAACGTGATATCAGTGACTTTGATATTAGTGTTGATACATGTTATTGACGTGATACACGTCATTTCTGCAAAATATTTCTGATTTATGTAATTTCACTTTCACTACTACTGCTCTTATAGTCTTCAAACTTTCCAAATAAGATAGTTATAGCTTTCTTCAGTCTTATTCAATGGAGTTGTCTTTAATGTTATAACAACAACTTGTTATTTCCTCTACTCGAGTTAGCTAACAGTCTGAAAGATGATGACTGTTGATCTGTACCAATAACTTTATGGACGCCTTCAGAGAACAAAATTTAATCTGCTCACCACCTTCAACTCTGACATTGATTAGTTATCCTCAGTTCCCCCTGACTCCTACGAGAACAATCCAGAAACTTCTGTCCAACAATCCCTTCGACGCAACTTGTCACAACCATTATTATACATCGCAATCCTGAATGAGAGCAGCATGTTGGAGAGGGGGTGGATTATAGTTTGGGAATGTACAAGGCATTCAGGAATATTCAGTCGTTGCGAGGAGACCACAGGACGAGGCCTGCACTGAGCCGCTCCATGTGGTTGTGGGCCGGGGTTTGTACGCTCTCTCTATCTGAAGCCACATCAGAGCCCTGAGCCCTGTGTAATGTGATCTGGACGGGCAGAGGAGGGTTCCCCCCTTCGGATTCAGGAGAACCGCTGCGGAGGTGCAGCACAGGGACGGGTGGTCAATGATGCAAGGCAGCGCTCGCTAACAAACAATTATGGACAGTTTTGTGCCACCGTGATGGCAATCGCAACGTGTCTCGATTCAGTTTTGTTTATATTTTCGGGTTTGGGATTCAAACCTCCAGCCTTGCTCCTGAAGTCCTCAACAAACTGTCTTGGGATTCGCTTCTCCTCCCTTTTTTTCCCGTCTTATTCTTTCTATCTTTCCACGTCTTCCTTAATCTGTCTCTGCCTCAGTTTCTCTGCTTTCTGTCTTCTTTGCAGCCTCTCTCTTCTCTTCTCTTTCCATCTTATTCTTCCTCTCCCTTTTTTTTTCATTCATCCTCCCCTCTATCTCCCTTCGCATTCTCCATCCCATTTCATCTCTCTCGATCCTCCTGCGTTTGCTCTGCTTACTCAAAGTCTTGTACAAACAAACAAGCCGCGGGTGGCTCGCGTCTCCTATCTATAATTCAAGCCAGTCAAGCTACAGCGAGGATGTTTGCCAAACACATGAAGTGCATCTCACAGCATCGTACAAAGACAGAGCGAGGGGAAGAAAGGAATATGTTTCACCATCATGGCTTGGACTCAATTCACAGAGATTATCCCAGTATCGAGAGATTAAAATCGTGTTTATGGCCTTTCTGCTTTGTTTTGATTGAAAACACACCAGGATAGGGCAGGGTCGATAGAAAAGGGAGGATATTATGTGATCAAATTTGTGAGTGTGAGTCAAAGCCAACCTTCTTTGAGTTTGCGATTCTGGAACAATACATTTTCTCATAGAAAGTAAACCTGCTTTTTTACAAATTTTTTACAAAATCTCTGAATTTGTTTTTATCTGTCCTTGCTTTGCAATCTTTTGGACGATATAGTGAAATCAAGTATTCAAGAATACAGTTTTATAAAAGGAGGTGTTTTTTTTTTTACTTCAAGGTTTCTGCGTTTCGCTCAAGGACGATGCTGCAGCTGTGTAACAGTAACTGACTGCAGGCGTTTATTCATCGCACAAAAAAGCATTATATTTCCCTTGAGACTGAGCCAAACCACTTGTGGTAACAACAACCTATAACGATAAATGAGAGTTGAGAGGAAAACCAAAGTTGTTTTTCCAGGTGTTTGGACCAAACTCCAGAGTATAGTTTTCAAGTCCATCTGAGGTCCTCTGGCTGAAGCCTTTCATTTCTGGTGAAAGGAGTCTTGTAACATTTATTTTATTTTTCTTAAAGGCGTTTATACACACGACTGCACACATTTCAGAGGCAGTAAAGTGTTGTCCTTCTAAATTCTTTGGGGTTAACTGTCAAATCCGTTTATTTTGGTTGAGTAAACACAGTGTAAGATTGATGGACATAGTTTATACTAGAACTGCACTAGAACCTGTTTAGCTACTGGTTATAGATGATCACCTTTAGTGATAATATTATTTCTATTACAGCATGTAAACTTCTTCCCTTCTGATCCAGTGTCTTTTTGTTTTAGATTATGTTTAAAAATTAGTTTAAAATAAACAGCCAATTCTTGGACACTCCAGTTTTTATCATTTTTGCTTGATAAACTTTATTAAAATATTTACAGATTGATTTTTGGGTCGAGTAATGTTGTACAGTGGGTTTAAAGAACTGTTTTTTTTAAGCACAAGCTTAATCCTAGCATTTACAAATCAAACCCTGTCACCTGAAGCCAAAACTCTCAACATGGAATATATTGGAATGAAAAATGGTTGACCTGACTTTTTTCATTGTTTGCGTACTGTCCTTACGAATGCCGCGACAGATCTTAGATCAAGAACCAGGAATCTTTGCGGCCCGCGGCTGAAGCGGTGCTATGGTTGCCATGGTTACAGCATGCCTGCTCTGTTTCCCCTCACCGCTGCACGGCATGCAGAGAGAGGACCGGCCCAGCAGGTGGGCCGAGAGAGGTAGAGAGGAGATGGAGTAAGCGAGAGAGCAGGAGAGAGCTGGGGCTGCTGGGAGGTGGGGCACGCACATCCAGAGGAATCACTCCAACCGCCGGGGTAAAAGGAATTAATCAGACCGAATAAATTATAACATGAAAGAAGACGGAGCACTTATCCATCCATCTTTCTATCTTTCCATCCATCCATCACACTGTCCTTACATTTGTTTATCCAAGAATTTTGATTCAATATTAACTTTGTAGCACATCATTGTCATTACAGATGTGTGAGTGTTTCAAATGTCACTATTTCTGACATTAACAGTTTTTCATTTTCATTATTTAAAGTTTAGACTTGTAACTGTCAGACGCATCTCCTACTTCAGTCATTCTTTCCATTTGTACAACTCACCTCTGTAGTGATCCCCGTTCTCTTAGCTATTCAAATTCATGCTTGCTTTATTCAACGGAAAATCCATACAAAACAAAAGTGACGCAGCCTTGACAGTTGAACACTAAGAGCAACATTTTCATTTCAGTGTTATATTCATGAATCAATTGTTCATGTTAAAGGTCTCAGCTCCGTGAGGCTACTCTCTGTTCAGCACAGACCTTGAATCTTGAAAATCTTTTCATTCATTAAGGAAATAAATTTAGTTTCTAACTTTTTCTGTAAGAAATATGTTGTTTAACATTTTGATTTCAAAGGTTAATACCAGGAAGTAGGATTCTGAACGACTTTTGAAGTTTTGAACTTAGCAGAAAAATAGATAAGATTTAACGGTTAAGTGTTTTTTTAGAAAATTGTTTTTGTAGTAATTAAACCCGAAAACCTCGGCTGCAGTAGTCGTGGTCAACTTTCAGTCTTGTAGAGTCAGAGGTCTTCCCTTTGGGCCTTTGCTGCTGTCCTCCCCCAGGATGAAAAATCGTATCAACATGCATTAGGACGTCTGAGTGGACAGAGATCAGTGCTGACAAATAGCTGGTTCTCAACAAGTGCAATTTTGGTGAAAGATGGTTCTTTAAACGCTGCTGAGTCGGACTTCTTGATCTCTCTGAGACAATGTGAAAGGAATGAGCTGATTGGTCAGCGGCCTCGGGGCTCGGCTTCGTCCCTGATCTTGTCTGATGATTCGTCTCGTCCACACAATCTGTGTCTGTCAGTTTTCTGTCTTTCTGCTCTCTTTGCTCCTTCTCTCTTCTTTCCTGTCCTTCTCTTCTTCCTTCTAGCCTTTGTTGTGTTGGTCAAATAATTCAAAAGGCAAAACAAACTATTTGTTAAACTGAAATCCTAAAAGATTGATTAGGGTTTTGACTTCACAAGCTCTTGCTGTTTAAATGTATTTTTTGCTATTTGTTTACTGCAGTGTGAAAGGTTGAAACTCTATCATGACGTGGACTTTTCTCTTATATCTAAATGTCTTTTGTCGTATATAAGGAACAAGGGGGACATGTTTAAAAACAGGATTTTCACTTTCACTTATGCAAGGAAAGAATCAGACGTGCGAGATATGAGAGAAGAGATACAGTAATTACAGTTTGTTATAATTTTAATTGGTATTTTTTGAATTGTCTTACCTGTTCAACGAATGATTCTAAATTATTAACTTTAATGCAAAAAAACTAACTTTACAAAAACCAAACTCCTTGAAATTTCTCACAGCCCCATAGAACTTGGGTGTGCAAATATATGAAAAGGGTGAAAATATTCCCGTTTGAATTTGGAAATGTTAAGGCCATTCCTGGCACCTTGCCCCCCAGGTATTTCTTTTGCATGGCCTTTAATGCTCCCATAACACAAACACCCAGGGATGAGATTATTTTGATACAAACATCAAAGCAGCAGATCAGACAGAAAGCACCCTGTGCGCGTGAGGTGAAGCGCTGGCCCCCGGGGGGGCACAGAGCATGTAAGCTGATTGAGCTGTCTGCTTCCCTCTTCAAACTTGACTCGGCGACAGTTGGCTCACACGTAGAAGCAGCCGTGTGCGACCACCACGACAACACCCTGATCGCCACAAACACACTGAATCTTTTTTTTTTTTTTTATCATAACATCGATCATCAAACTCTCAAAAATGGATCTTGATGAAAAAAATCCCCAAAAATGTATGGGCCTGATATTCATGGGTGTGTGAAATGTGGTGCAGATTTCCCAAAAATGTAAATGTAGATTCATAAGGGACTGTCGGCCTTGGCGGAGGTTTGCACTCCTCTCAGCGCCCGGGGTTTTTCGTGTCTTAATGCTTTATAGGAAACACAATGGTAACTAAGGGAAATGCAGACTGATTTGCAGATTTTGAGATTTACTTTGGACTTTGATCCCTGATAGAATGTATTAAAATGTTAATTAATTTCTTTATATTGGAAATATATCTTGGCCTTTAAATGCATTGTACAGCTTTGGAATACGTTGTTGGTGAGCTGTATCTTTTAAAAGGACTTTTGGTTCTCACACACAAATGATATGGTTAAGATGAACACATCATCGATCAGATGATAAGAGCTCATCACATCGTCCCCTAATAATATCTTTCTTAATCTGGGGTTAAGTTATCAGTGTATATATCTTGATAAAAATTACACTTACACGATGACTATTTGATTTTCTTTCGTGTGGTATTTGGTGGCCATAGTTGTTTGATAAATAGAAACTGGCTCACAGGAAACGTGTCACTGCAGGGGTTTTTTAAGTGTGCGGTGGCATTTCCCATTTGGGCACATGGTCTGGTGTGTCTGCTGAGGTGGTGAGTGAAAGCCGTCCTCGGCAGCCATACAGGAAAGGTTTCACAATGAGTGAACGATAGACGCTCTCAGTCATCACAGCAGGAGACGGGACCACATCACCTACGGATAGGATCGCAATCACATCAGAGGTCTTTGAGAAGAAGAAAAGCTCTGAGGCCTGGAGTTTCCTTCCCTCATACAGTACAGTGGGTAGGAGGAGATTCAACAAAAGGTCACATTTATTTATTTTATTTTATTTTTTCTTCATGGTGATTGGGAAAAACTTTCATCCCCGCCCACAGATAAATCAGGTCAGATAAACACAGTTGTGGAAGTATGACATTTCACACTGAAAACAATCCCTTCCGGCTTGTCTGAGAATAAAAACAGACGCCTTTTTTCTGTCGTGGCGAGCCCTCTGTGCCTTTTTGACAATGCTGTTATCAAACCGCTAGATTTTTTTGGCTTATGCTAACTGGCTCCCACAAGACAAGACAAATATGGATGTGGCCTGAAGTCCTCGTAGTATCTATTGTTTGAATGAACCAAACCCTGGAGGAAGTGTGTCTCAGAGAGGATTTATGTCGTCTGTGGTTGCCTCATTTCCTCCCGACTCCTCGTGTCATTTTTTATGTTGCAAATGTTTGACCAAAAATGTCACAAACAAGTTGTTGATCGTGGAAGATCTGATAGATATAAACAAGTACACCATTAATTAGCTCTCTTTAGGACCAATCATTAGAGGTCATTACAGCGGAGTGAAACCGACAACCGCAGCCGAGAAGAGAAAGTAGCCTGCTTGTCTGTCTCCGTCCACTCATTATGAGAGTGATAACTCATTTCTAAATGCCTTCGCCCTTGTTGGGTTTGATCTTGCACCCAGTCATATTCATCGCCCCTGGAGCCAGCTGCAGCAGAAAGCCGTCTTTCATAAAGAGCTCGGATGTTTTGTCACCGCATTGAGCCGGAGCTGTAATGTCAGATTAATTGTGGAAAGTGAATCTCCTTCCATTCCTCTTCATCTCTTCACTGCAGCCGTTTTCAGACAGGATCTCCAGAAGATGTCTGGACAGTTGGGTCAGGACATTCTCCTGACTTTGCCTTTCACATATGAACAACACAACAGGAAGTTCTCCAGGCCAGAAATGTTCACACCAATGCAACGTCGAGTAAAAAAGCTGGAATCATTGTTCCCTGTATATATTGCTTTGCTGTATAGTAGTAATACATATGTGCACCGAGCATTTCTCTCTGTTCGCTCAAACCAGTGGTTACTGATTCATCGTGGCCACGACCCAGATGTTCCAGTGGTGTGTGGCAGCAGTGGATGCCAGAGTGTGTATTTGCATGTATGTGTTTGTGTGTGTGTGTGTGTTTGCATGCACGACACTGGGCGTGTCCTTGCATACATGCATTGACGCAGGCATAGGAGCAGTCGTGTGTATGTGTGCGTGCATGTTGGTAATTGGGGAGTGGGCGGACCTGTTGGGGGTGGTGGGGGGGTGGGTGTTTGGCCCTTTTTTAAACATAGCTGCGTTGTTATGGTTGTCGGGGCTTTGATGTTGCCCAAACCTCCAACTAAGAGGCTCTCATTTTGGGCTCCTGACGCTGGAGAAGGCAATGACTTCCAGATTGGGAGACCTACTCGCTGCTCGAGACTGGAGTGCTGCGGTGGGATGGGTGGCGGGGGGTCATGACGGTCAACGCAGGTCAACCTGATGCTTCGGGTGGGGTGTAGAGGAGAGGGTGCAGCCGTTGTGCATGTACTGAACACAAGTGTACATGTACAACGCAAACAAGATTTTGACACAGGAGATGTGGGGAAAGTATTTGTTCAGGCCACTGAAACAGTTGGTGAAAGACACAGTTTTGTAGTTTGTACATTAAACATATATTGAATGTGCCATGTTTCATACTTCAAGTGATCATTGATTTTTATATAGTTCACCAAGACCACAATCTTCTCATAAACTTAACCAATGAGCTTTGAGTTGCCTGAACCCAACCACTAACCCAAATAACCTCTCCACATGAACATTGTGTGTTGGCAGTTAACAGTTTGTCGATGCATTCAGGATAATATTCATATTTATATATATTGATAGGTATATAAAAACATGTGCAAAGCCTTTCTTATAAATATCATTAATTTACACTTTTTGAATGTTGCATTCATAGTTGCCTTAGAGTCCTCGAAAACCTAAAAGTATCAAAGACATCATGGAGAAGAATGTTGTAAAATCGTTACTTTCTTCTTGCTCAAATGGCACATAGTTCATTGATAGATATCTGTTGATTCAGCAACTGCAACACTTTATAAATTGTTGTTTGCGTTTGTCTTTGAAGGACGCCGCTGTCTCGATTCATTTGATGACTAAACATGATGCTGTGACGCTCTGATCTCTTTGTGAAAAAGGCTCTATCCTGCAAAAGCAGTTTGATTGCAGACACTTAAACGATCGCAGAGAGCCAGGGTGAATGAACGCACCATTCATTCGCAGCAACAGTCCGGAGATTTTTTTCCCCCTGCCACACCAGGGCAAGGACGACTGAAAGAAAGAGTGCGATGGTTGTGTTTTCTTTTTTATCTGCCATCTCCGTGACATCTGAGATTAAAGACATTAGACTCAAAAGCACTCAAGAGGGGGGGTGACAAAAGAGAGGGCGCTTTAATTTCCGCTTCAAATATGAAAAGAGATGGATCTACTTAGTGTGTCATCTGAAAACTAAAGAATACATTAGAGTTGTCTTATAAGCATAAGGTCTTCTAAATGAAGGTGTGTGTGTGCACTCATAAGTATGCAGTCGCGTTTCTTTGCACGCGTGTGTATGTGAAATGCAAACATACGAGTACATGTGTGTGTGTGCGAGTGTGTGTGTGTCAGGGTCAAGGTGGAGGGCATCGTTACAACCAAGTGATGTCTGGGATCCCATTAACTCTTTTATTCAGCAGCAGATTTCTGTTCAAATAGAGTGGAGATAAAAGGCTGCAACAATATGCTGATGAATCAAAGGCCTTTCAAGTGAAATGAGACTACAGAGACACTGAGGGCCACATTCAACATTTCCTGACGCACTTAAAAAGGTGTTTATCTAATTGGAATTTTTTAAGTAATCGCATCTTTGAAGTAATTATATCTTTGATGTAATCAACAAACAGGCGGTTTATTATTCAGCCGCTGCAGTTGGCGTTTGACAGTGGGCTTCTTCATGTGAATTGCTGCTTACATGATTAATGTATGTGCAGTGATCTGGAAATGCAGCTGCACATAGGAGGTTTGACGAAAAGGGCTCAATTGAAATAATGAAAGCAACAGGCAAAGAATCTAGTGGAGGATAAACGTTTCTTGTCTTGGAAGCTGCATCATTAGAAGCGGTAACTTAAGGAGCTAGAATGTAACTAAGTAAACCTTGTACCTTCGCCAAGGCTAATTCCCTATCTCGCCAGGTCAAAGCAATGTTTCCTATCAATTATCTAGATGTATTATCTACTAGCCAATGCCATATTTTAATAGATACATGTTTTCACAATAACAGAGATCTCTAACTTAATGTTTTGCTCTGTCGCTGCATTGGCTGTTCACAGTGCTACTCACCGCACTACTGGCTGCCTGCCCGCTTGCCCTTAAGAAGACCTTCCTTCAGTGTGATGTTCGTCCATGGTAAATCCAGATTTCCGTTAAGACTCAACCGTAACTACAGATATGTGGCAGAGGCAGGACCACCGCAGAAAGTGGGCGAGTCACAGCCAGTGTTTTCTCTATAGGCTGATGAGTCCTAACGTATGTTATTGTCCTATTAAGTAATAAATAAATAAAAATTGAGTCAGTCGATGTTAAAAACCCAGTATTTACCATTGATTTGTACTACAAACTTATTCCCTGATGATTTATGCCAGCCTGCGAGAGGGTGGGTAACATCACTCAAAATTAAAGGGTGGGTTAGCACTTTTTCCTCAATGTGTGTGTGTGTGTGTTTGTGTGTGGGAGTAGCAGCGTGCACCTGAACATATGTGTAACTCCTCTGGTTTCTTTTGTACCGAAAACATAGCTGCGTGTTTCCAATTCAAAGATGCCGTAAGTGTTATTTGAACTTTTGCAAGTGCGTGTGTGTCCCACACGTGCATGTACACACTCGTCTGTTCCAGCTCGGGTAATTATTTGTAAGTTTTTGTGTGTGTTCAAATGTGTGTGTGTGGTGGGGTGAGGGGGGTAAATACAGAGGGGTTGATAATTATGGGTTAAATGAATGCTCTCAGTCAGCCTCCCCAAGTGTGTGTAAAAAAAGGAAGGCGCAGCGAAAGCCACTTCAAGGCCGACTAATTACCCCGAGGAAGAGAGGAAACATAAATGGACAATTTTGCGGCTATAATGTTACAGCAAAATGGCTACATCAACCTCAGCACGTGAAACGGAGCCACAGCTACTTCTGAGGGCTCCGAGCAGCCCGGCACAGATGTGCGTGTTGGTGTGTGTGTGTGTGTGTGTGTGTGTGTGCGTTGCATCCATATGTGCAGAATAGGTGTGTGTGTCATAGTGTATACAGAATGTGTTAAGCAAGTGTGATTAAAGTGCAGTGAATCACACTTAAGTATTTTCTGTCTTTGCAGAGTATTCATATCTGCTTTATTGCGCGTCTCACCGAACACAGATGTTGTTGCAGCTACAGTTCATTCGTTTATTCCTTCAGTCTTGGATCAGATGTGAAATCTACTTTAGATATTTGTTTACTCTGGTTTTGACGTTTGCAGCCAGGAGCTTTCTTTGCTTTAACTGTGGTTTTGACTCAGACGATTTCAGGTTTTATGTAACGCCTTTTCACATGCGTTCTAATGGCGCTAACTACCCAATTGTGGGAATTCCCAGCAAAGTCTCCTGGCTAATGTTAAAATGTTAAATTACATAACTTCCTTTTCCTATGGGCAGAACTCTGTGACTCTTTATGAAGGATGTGACTAATATGATGCTGTTGTGAATGCGTCAGTGCAGAGAAACTCCAGCTGTGTTGTGCGTGTGTGAAAGACAAACTACTTGTAAACTCTGTAGCTATGGACCCTGTTCAGAGCTGATATTAACAGCAGCCTTTGTCTGCTTATATGTCATTCATGTTATTTCTTTGTTTTCATTTGAGGGAATCACTAATAAAACAAGTTGGAACGTCCAAATGCTCTGAAGGCTCCAGGGTCATTAAAACCACAACCAGTGAGAAAGTTTGTGTGTCTACAGTCAGGGGTTTTAACGAAGCACAAGTAGATCCATCACACTGCTGTGTCCTGGTGTAACACCATTCAGTCTAAAAGAACGGATAAAGGATTTTTGGTCCATCCCGCAAGAGTCTATGCTTCGTACTGTATATTCCTTTGCATCTTCAGGGTATCAACCCCATCACCACCTCCTCCACTCTGCCTCCTCCCCTGCACCTCCTCTCCCACCCTCACACCGGCTCTCCCGTACAGAGGCATTGCGTTTTGTTTTCATGTGTCTCAACATTAAAAGCGGTTTAGCAGTTTGATCTTAGCTCCACAACTCGACTGTGTAGCATACACATAAGAGTCTCTCTCTCTCTGTGCGTGTGCGTGCGTGTGTGTGCGTGTGTGTGTGTGTGTGTGTGTGTGTGTGTGTGTGTGTGTGTGTGTGTGTGTGTAATGTTTGGTCAGAGAGAGAGAGAGTTAAAGATGCTGATGAGAGAGTTAAAGATGTTGATGGATAGGGAAGACACCGTTGAGTGTGTGTATGTGTGAGTCTGTGAGTGTGTCAATGTGGAGTATGTGTGTGTGGAAGCTCTGCCTTTAAGTGATAAGGTATTCACTTTGTAACTCAGCAGGAGGCCCTGCAAGTAGCACCAGATCTTCCCCTCTGTAGTGCTGATGTTACACACACACACATGCACACACACGCAAACACACACACACACACACAGGTTTGTCCATATCAGTGCACAACATAAAATAAATTATTGAACAACAACTTTTATCCAAAATATTTATAAACATGGAAATCAGCATCTCAAGCTTTCAAAGGCATAATACTACACACACAGAGACACACACATACACACACACACACACAGACACACACACAGTATCAATCCATACACATCCCCCCACTCACAAAGACACATTCACATTCATATTATTTCTCACCTTAAACAGAAATAACAAGTGTCCACACACACACACACACACACACACACACACACACGCACACACACACGCACACACACACGCACACACACACGGCCTGTTTAAAACGTATGCAGTGCACCTCTGGTCAGCTGACGCGTTGTAGGTCAGCCTGCGTGCTGTGAGCATTTGCAATAACTAGATTAATTTATTTTATTGAACCACATTTTGTAAACAGAAACATGAAAGCAAACACGCCTCAACGCAGCCACACTTGATCATCAAAGCTTAATCGATCAAATGGTCCTCCTCCTTCTCCTCTTCCTCCTTCTCCTATTCCTCCTCCTCCTCTTCCTCCTGCTCCTCTTCCTCCTGCTCCTCTTCTTCGCTGAAAACCAATAGGAGCAAAGTGAAGCCCTTCTGTTTGTTACACACCATGTTCAAAATATCCATCTCTCTCTCTCTCTCTCTCTCTCCATCTTTTATTCTTGTGTTGGCAAACTGTATGCTTGGGGTGGGGTGGGGGGGAGAATGCTGAGACTGACATTTGCTTCTTTGTGTGTTTGTGTCTATCATGTGTTTCGTAACCTTAGTGATTCAATTGAGAGAAGAAAAAACGGAGTATTGCGATTTTTGTTTTTTTGTTTGTTTTTGGTTGAATGCATCTAGTAGCTCAGCAGTACATGTTGTAAAAAAGAGGGAAAGTGCAACCTCATATCTTTACAATTCAATCAGTGTGATAAATGTATAAAAAATTTAAATTGTTACTATTGTCTGGATTAATTTTGTATTGTTGTCTTTTTTTTAAACAGTCCAACAAAGTGTCGGTGGTGCAGCAGTCACACGGGATGCACCCCCTGTCGTCCCTCCTGCCCTACAGCAACGACCACTTCAGCCCGAGTTCTCCACACCTGCCCACAGACATGAGCCAGAAGACAGGTGAGAGCACACACACACACACACCTACACACACACAAAAAAGACAGGTTTATGTTCACAATACGTGACTGTGCTGTAGGTACAGATATGGAGACGCACACAACCGTCTTTAATGATGTTCCCCTCATGCGGATGCTGCATTGTTGCTGAAATCCTTCCACAAACACACTCTTATCTTTTTGTGCTGTGGAAGCATCATACATCACATGAACACAGATGCAATACACACACAGAGACCCACAAACATATGCACACATGCTCACAAACATGCACATTCACTTCCACAACAAGCATTGACTACTTTTACAAGACACAGTAGAGATGTAATTTAACAAAAGTTATATATTGATATTATTATCCTCTCACTCTTTCTTTTGCTTATTCTCTCGTACTCACTCACTCACTCACTCACTCACTCTCTCACACACACACACACACACACACACACACACACACACACACACACTGTATTGTGGATCTCTCCCCCCACACACACATTGAGGCACGCACATAGTGAGTGAAGTGGCAGCGCTGGCTCCGTCAGCCTGTGGCAGTCCCACGGCCGCTCTGAAGTGGCCTGCTCCTCTGAAGGGACCGCCAGCCACACGCGCACATAAACACACACATCTACACACATCTACACACACACACACTTACAAACATGGAAACAATTAGCGTGACAATCGCACAAGCCATCACAGCGGCACACACAAGGTTCTCCTTAGTGAACACTGCACACACAAACACACACAGTTCTCTGTTTTGAAGTCACAAACAAACACAAGCCGACGTTTAAACGCTGCCGGATCTTTTGTCCTGCAGGAGGCGGGGCTAGAAGGGTGACAGTGTCCGTCTGTATGTCTGGAACTTTTGCTCTAGTAAAAGATATCTCATCAGAATGCTTATTGATGAATTTGTGGGATGTGTTTATGATCACCAGAGGATTGATGTTGGGTTGCCCGATAAATATGGTTGCATGTAGCAGCTCAACAGTGTGAGATAGCTCAGTGTTATACAGCTGAACTCCATGAAATGATGAGGTGAAACTAATCCGTCCTCTTTCGCTTCCTGGGTTTTCCTGAGGAGCTGCTGCATTAAAACTCTGTAAGTGAATGGGGTCATCAGTTTGGAGTTCTGACTTGACGATGATGATGATTTGAAAATGTAGAAAACGGGAGTGGAGATGTTGAGACTAAAATGAAACAGCAACAGGAGACGAACAAAAGTATTTTCTCAGCTTTGATTCGATATTAGAGTCCGACCTCAGGCAATCTCCTGCCTGCTCCGCCTGGAAATCCCCCTTTTCCTACAAACACACTCTCCTTGTCTTGTCTAGACTGAGTGTGTCTGTGTGCGTGTGTGTGTATGTTTGTGCATGGCAAGCTGACTCAGCTCTTAATGACAGACTGGGCCACCTGCTTCATACCCCCCTAGATACACACACACACACACACACTGCCAACACCTGGCTCCTGCACATAACCTTTCTCACATCAGCTCACCTGGACTGACTACATTTCCACTTTACACACACACACACACACACAGACACACACACACGCCATCTTACCTCACTCCTCACATCAGTCGTCGGCTCTTCACAGGTAGGGGTTACCTCATCAGTGATGTCATTTTTGGCACAACTACAGTATCTTCCCCTCTGTCAAACTGATCATCGTCACTGAGGTCTGTGGGTCAACATGGTGTTTTACCTGCTGATGGAAGGATACAAGTAAAGTTGTATAAAGTCAGGGGAGGAGAAGTTGCTTTTTCAATACAGGTATTTATAATATCTGTATATACAATAATATGTTGCTCAGACATATTGAAATCCTCCTCTTTTAACAGTTACTCCTTTTCCTCAGAAGCATCAAAGTGATACAGCGAAGTGGGAAAATAAAGTATTTGTATACAAATACAGATTTTCTTCTAAATTCAGCTGCAGAGCAGAACGAGACAGTGAAGGTACAGACTCTGTCACACCTAAGCCCTGCTTTACGTCATCGGCTCACTTTAAGACTTAAAGTAAGAGACTCGATGTCAGGGATTCTACCACGCCAGTTTCCATGGCAACCAGGGAGTTTGTTAATATATATTTATATTTTCACTTCTGTTTTTCGTGATCTCGTGGAAGAACACTAGTTAGAACTGTGTCATAGTGAGACTTTCATACACAAAATACAGCTCCAAGTGCTTTAGAAAATAGAAAATGAATATGACAAAATGTAAGAATGACGTTTCTGACGTGCGACCCAGCAGGACACTCGCTTCGGTATTTTTATTGAGAGAGTTAACACCAAATTCAACATGTGATTCAACAGTCGAGCTGTTCCCGGTTGATCGAGCACCACAACACAGCTCTGACTGTTTTTCAGATATGACTGTTGGCTCGGACAATAAAACATCAACTACAGGGTGAGAGAAGCAGAAGTGAAACCTGTCTGCTTACTGTCACGCTGCCATATGTCTTATATGGTCTTATGATATTATATGTCATAAAGAGTGCTTTATCTTTTATAAATTTTGACATTATATCTGGTCTGCTGGTATTCTACGTTATTGTTACTGGATCCCGTGAAAAGACCAAACCAAAAAACTTCTGAAAAACCCACATCAGTGAGTCACACTGTCGTCACTAAGTCATACCCACATACATCTTCCACCTGTTCGAATTAATCACTTCAGTGTCACGAGTTTTGTTTTTACCTGAGCATGAAAAATCGGGTCCCGCATCGCTCTACAGATGTGTTTGTGTTGTGTTTTCCTTTTACAGTTTTGAATAATGAAGAGTGTGAGTCACTCAACCAAAAAAGAGAAACGAGAAACCAAATGTGATGACTAATAAGACAGAAATCAAGAGTCATATTAGACACGGCTTTTATTATGGGTAACTTTACACTGTGAAGAATTACTTTCACTATTTCTTTGACTTCTGATGTTTGCTCTTAAACAAGGTAACTTTTCCTGTACCTGAGTGAGATCTGTCAGCGCTCTTACTGTACTTACTGTAACAAAACACTACGTAGTTTCTTCTGGTCTTGGGCCCCTTAATGTACATCACACAGACGGGCTGCCAACTCATTTGAAGGCTCAGATGCTGCAGCGCTTTCACTCTCAGTGGTTATAACCACCACAATACATTATCAGTGTAGAATACTATTTTCAGCTGCTCAAGTCTCGGTTTAACTCGCACACGTTCTGATAGCAAGCTCACGCTGTGCAGGTCTGACTCAAACGGTTTCCCCTTTGAAGTGTTTTTCTTCTCCTTGAGACGTTGAGACCGTGAGATAGTCGTCGTAGTTGTTATTAGACGGCCGCTTTCAAAGGGGCATTCCAAAGAAAACTGCCCCATTACTGCCACTAATTTTCCCCCTTCACGTTTCCCAACAGCAGCGACGATAATAAGCTGAAGCAAGAACGTGACTTACAGAAATAAATCATGTTTCCATCACATTGACGTGTCAGAGATTGACAGCTTGATTAAAATGTGTGAACTCCGTGTTCCTAACACTAACAGAAGTGTCCCTAATGCACCTTTCAACATTATTCTTAAAATTCTATATCTTCTATTGATATAGATTAAAATAGGTTTTAATTTAATTATTCATGTGTTTATTTATTATATATTCTTTATTTCAAAAGGTGCAGTGAAATTACGATGTATTATGTATTCTTATTTTTTATCATAAACATTTAAAATGTGCAATCTGTTAAATTGGATTGGATTTAATTTATAAAAACATATTTGCTCAGTTTGAACCTATACAAATATTGACAGACAGAAACTATATTAGCCTTAAGGCATCGTCCAGTAGCCCTTTGGCAACATACTGAAATATGACATGTAGTATGAGATGGTACAGGAAGCTGGTGAGAAGATAAAGTTCAGATTTAAGGCTGAAGTAACAGCTTCTTAGATTTCATCTCTGACGCAGGACTTTACAACTCTGATAAGGTGACATGACAGCAAATGTTCTCCATTTGACTTCTTGCAAATTAAACTGTAAAAGTAGCAAAATGCTCCATTCTACAAGGTGCTCTATCTAATAAAGAGTTGCATGTTTTTCAAAAAATCGTCATAAAATATCCACAACAGAGAATTCCCCTTAACAACAATCCTAGAGGTTTTGATGTAACTGCTATCAGATTTATTTATTTCTGAGAAACCATGTTTTGTCCGTTAGCTTGGTTTGGCTCATGGATCAAAAAATACTTCATTACCCACAAGCCTCAGCTGCCATTGCTACAGAAAAGAATCAGAGTGATGGAGAATTCCATATGAGATCAAAACCATTATGATATAATGTGGTAAGTGTTTAATTGATTCATTGATTTAAGATGCCAAGAGTCGATTTTTTTTTATATTTATTTTCACACGTTATCTGAAGCTTTCATCGTCTGTTATACGAACATGTTGGTGGATGTTTCTTGCACCTTGGGAGTTGTAGTTAACATTCACCTCAAAGTCTTGTACCTCTGATTTCTTCCATAAGATATTTTCTGACTTGGTCTTTCATCCCCTGGTTGTGATTATTTATCCAGCGCAGTTTCATGTTCATCCAACAGTGAGTCACATTAACGTTGTTTATGGGGAGAACAAAGAACTCCGCCCACTTCTTGGCTCTATAGACCCGTTTGATTGTATGAATTTGCGTTGCCAAATGACGAAGCACCGAGCTGCGACAATGTTGAACCAGGTTCAAAAGTCTCGGACCAAAATTAGCAATTTTTGTTTGTACTGTTTGAGTGTTTGTTCATTTGCTGCAACAACACTCTCATGGAGCTGAATGAGGAGTCTGTGTCTGAACACGGCCTGAGGGGTAAACCCTGTGTTGTCAATGATTGGAATTTACCATGATATAATTCTCTATATATATTGAGCCTTGTTTAGTTTTTTTTTTTAAAGATGCTGCTGAGAAAACTCCTCTGTGATCTAATGTGTCACATGCAAACCTGTGACGGGAAGATGCTACAGCAGGAAACAAAAGTCCCTTCCGCCTCTTAGCTCTTTCAAAACGCATCCATCACGTGTGTGCAGTATATTTCCCTGAAGACCTCATTTGGTTATGTTTGCCTCATGACCATGTTTGTGGTAACTTTGGCTTAGATCATTTTGTAACTTTTTAAATACCGGTTCAGTCACTTTTACATATTTACATTGTTTTATTTCCCTTTTGTGCCAGTGCAATTGGCCCATTCCTTCTTGGCATTTTAAGACACTTCAAATCCGCAAACACCTACATCTTGTTCTGATATTACATATAAAAAATATGTAAAAAGAAATATGTTTTCTCTTCTCCCAGGCTTTACCCTGACAACTGGATAATTTATACATTTCATATGTCAACTCAGTCTTTTCACATCATCCATTTTTACAGCATTACACAGTTTACAATAAAAGGGATGGTAGAAAATGAAATGAAACTCATTTCCTACATAACTTAGACAGCACATAATGTATCGTCCTCTTTCCACAGTTAAAGTTAAAATATTGTAATAACTGGATGGAAAACCATTAAATTATTGTTGTCAGCAGATTTCCATCAATACATTTCTATTTTTAAAATAATTTTAGTTTCAATTTGTAGTTTTTTGGACCAATCACAGTGATAAAATGGTATATAAAACTAGTCAATTATTTATGTCACTCTCGACTAAACGTGAACAGGACAACATAGCAGTCTGTCAAATTGAGAAAAAGAAGAAATAGAAGTAAACCCGGTGAGATGGAGGACAAATCAGGGAGTGACAGTAAAGGTAATTTAGGTTGGTAAATGTATTTCGGGAATAGATTAAAGTAATTATTGAAAAGGAACAGAAAGATCTGAGGTCTGTAATGAAGGAGGGAGACGTACAGGATGGAGGGAGAAGGGAGGTCAAAGGTGAAAAAGGGGTGAGAATGAGGACTAATACGAGGAGTTGAAGTGGAAGGGGTGGAGGGCAGTAAGAAGGGATGACGGAGGAGAGGAGAGGGGAGGAAGGGTGTGGCGGGACAGAGGGAGGGAGGGGAGGAAGGATCGGAGTGGCGAGATAGGTGTATTGACTCACTCGCATTCCTGTCGTCCAGATTTATAGCGGCTCGGGTCCTGAAACAGGCCTGGAGCCACGGCCAAATTACAGTCATCTGCAGCATTCCTGTGCTGCAAACACAGGTTAGCAGCCGGGCCACGCTAAGTGCTAGGTGCTGCCTGTTGACAAATGACTTCCTTTGAAGGGCACAAAGAGGGAGACTGTATTTACTGTGTGAGGGCACAGAGTCGAGCTGTCTGTGTTTCTTTTGTTGGAAAACATTTTTGCTAAAAGTAGAGATGAGGAATGTTTGTTTGTGCGTGCGTGTTTGCGCGTGTGTGTCTGCTTTGTGTTTGTTAAATGTGGATTATACCACGGCCCCTCACTTGTGTAAAATAAACCAGGGAAACCAACCAGTGACATCAGCTCCAAGCGGAGGGTCCAATGCAGGCTCACACACAGTGTAACACACACACCCACACGCACACTTAGTGTCACAGGATGGGAATGGTAGTGTGTGACCTGTTTTAAAGAGCATCTCTGTGTTTAATACTAAGTTCCCAGACAACTAATAGTACTAATAGCCCAGTGTACAAGGGGCCAGAGCCAGGGGCCAATTACCTGACCTTGTGTATGTGTGTGTCTGTGTGTGTGTCTCCTCCAGGCGTTCACAGGCACCAGTCCCAGGACCTCTCAGGGTACTACTCCCTCCCTCCAGGCGGTGTCGGACAGATATCTCCCTCCATGGGCTGGTGAGTGTCTTTTTCTCACACACACACACAGACAAACACACACCCACACACACACATGTGACTCACAAAGTCTATTGTGAGCTTGTAATGACCTTGTACTAACTAACATTCATTCCCTAACATTAAAGGAAAACACTGTCTGTTGCGGAGCTGAAAGTATTCACTTGACACTTCATCAATTCATCAACAAGGACAGAAAAATCTGCAACTATTTAGATTTATTTGAAATGCCAAAGTGTCCCTCAGTTCTTGCCTCTAAATGTATTTTGAAGATTAAGACATTTTCCTGATGATCGTAAACTGAATTACTTTTCAACTAGAGCTCGGGCATCATAAGCGATTTGAAAGTGTCCTTTCGACGTTGGGAAATCGCGATGGATAGTTTTCACCATTTTCGAATCGACAGAGAACTTAATTATCAGCAACTTTTGTTCTGACTCCAATTCACAAACGATGAAGTTGTTTGGTGACTGATGGATAATGTGCATCAAAGATTACAATAATTTACTTGTTCTAGTCCCTTAAACGTGAATACTTGCTACTTTTATTTGATTTTATCTGTAGTAAAATTAATATCTTAGGTTTAAGAATGGTGTCTCGGGCCAAACTAACAACTTCAATGTTTGATGTTTATGGGAATAGGAATTCTTCACCATTTTCTGATACTTTAGAGTCTACATGGTTCTCAACATTAACGTTTAACTAATGTAACCTTTAACCTTCACATAGTCATCTATCATATTGATTAATGAAGCTGTCATTTACCTGCTAATCTTCCCGAACCATCGTCGTCATTTCACAACATTACATACACCCACACACACACAGACACACACACACACTGACCCAGATCAGCGGTGCATACATCAATGTCTCACATGGTGGGCAGCTCACCCAAGGCCCTGTTAAAATAGGAGCCTCCTCTTTGAACCTCTGTGTTGTTTGACTCTTTAACCAACACAGAGGTTCAAAGCGCAAGGAATAGGAACAACTGTAACAATTTAAATGAAAAATCAAAATCAACCAAGTCATGACAAATACTCAAAACTTTGTCTTTCTAGTAACGAGTAAGTCTGTGTTTACACTGACTTAAATCAAAAGAGAGAGTTAATGTAATGTGGTTTGAAGCTGGAATTTATTGCCAACAGAAAAGAGTGAGCAAGAGTCTTGCAGTAATATCTTCACTTCTAAATATGCAACTAGCTGAGTCCTTCGAGCTGTGGTGGATTCTGGGAAATGTTGGCAAGCTCCAGGTAGATTCTGTATTTCCCCCAAAACCTCCATAACTATATAATAAACTCTGTGTTTTCTTTGGTTTTTTATCCTCTGCTTATGTGTTTGGTTTATAGCAGTAAAAGGCCTCTCGGCCTGTGTCTTGGTTTCACGATGGTTTCACTCGGGGACGGAGCAGCAGCGGCCGCGGTGCAGAGAACTCTGCAGTGTGGGACGTCTCACATCTGCTCCATATTCAGTCCTTTCATTTATGGTTTCAATCATTTTGGACTCGTTTGTGAGCTCACGATGTCATGCTGGTCGATTGTGAACTTCTAATGTCAGCCTCCCGTTGATTTATGGATCAACACAAATCCATTTATTACAACCTCAAGTATCTGTGCCTGGACAAAATCCCCTGCAGGAGCAGTTAAGGGCTTACGTCAAATGTCATGGAGATTTGAAACGGCGGCTTTAAACTTTGCGTGTGCGTGTGCTCACATGTGTGTTTACGCCTGTTATTTTTCTGTAGGACGAGCGGTTTTGGCCCCTGGACGATTCTCAAGTCTGCGATTTACAGTCAGTTTATCTTTTTCAGACGAGAACACTTCCCTGTGGATTTTCACAAGTATTATTAACAGCTAATCTCCTTTAACCCAGATTATCTGCTCGTATTGGCCCCTTGTTGTTCACGTCTTTGTCGAAGGAAGACGGGGAAAATGTCAAACGGTTTGTTTTCCATTGTTCTGATCATTAGCCCAGTTTCATATTCCGTCCCTGCATGACCACCTCCCGGGCTGCCATGCTAGGGTTGGAGTAAAAGTCTCACAAACGTGTTGAAGTATTAGATACAGTGTTTAACGAGAGCTGAAGGAAATTATATAACAGAGTGTTTGACTCAAAGGTTCAAACCCGGCTGTCATACGCTGCTTTCACACATCCGCGGAACTCCAGACATTGTCAGAGTCGTTTGCTCCCAACATCCTCCCTTCTCGCTTTCTCCAGCCGGCCATCTAGTAAAATGTCAGAGTAATTTCATATTTCGAGAACGAGTGGGCATGTTGACATTTCTAACACGCAACAGATGCGAAACTGGAAGAATACAAATATCTCAGGATGTAAAAGACGCGACTGTGACAAAGATATCCACTTGGAAAGACAATAGAAAGATTTGACAGATCTTCGCGGTGTGGCCAGACGTTGGTGTCAATGATTTCTATTATAGGCGCCACCCCTCGCCCGACATTTTTCTGTTGTTATGAACATGTCTGACCAAGAAAATCTCCTGCTTTTTACAGTCTCTTCTTGAAAGTGTTCACAAAGGTGCAGTGTTTTCAGAAATGATCGGACTGACGGATGAGCAGTTCTGATGAGTTGACGCTGACTCATGTAGTAATAAGAGACTTCAAGAACACAATTTCTCAGCCTTTGTTTGCTGAATTATCTTGTTTTGCTTACGTCTCCCTCCTCCTCCTCCGTCGAGCGGCTTGAAATTGCACGAGGGAGGTTCAAGACTGGGTGAGCCTAAAATGCCATTTGAGAGAGATTGAGTCAAAGTGCTGTCCTTGAGTAAAGTAAAGCCCAAATCCATCTAAAACACTTTATGATCACTGTTGTACTCCAGAGTAGTAAATTTGTTCTTACGTGTCCTTTGAATAAACCTGAGGAACAAGAGAGCAGCCAGGTCTCTTCAGATTGGGAAGGCCTTGAGCTTAAAAGCTTGATTTTGGAAACAGTTTGCTTTTACCTGTGAGTGAACTCAGGGACAAAGAGAATGCATGAGGCGCTGACCACCGCAACAGTTTCCTCCACTTTTCACTACATTCCCAGCATTCCTCTGTGCAGCCATGCCTTTCACTTGGGAAGCATTGCTCTGTTTGAGAATGGCGTCACCAGAAACTCAACCAGTCTGCCACACAGTGATCTCTGTTGGCTATTGAACAGTAACACATCACTCTGATGGATTGATTGATTTCTGGATGCTGGGACATGACGTGTGTGCAGCTTCCTGCTGAGAAGAAAGGCTGCTCTGGTTGAACCGTTGTTTTATCAGAACAACACTTGACCTGTGTTGCTGTGTGACCTCTGGGAAAACAGGATTACAGCAGGAGTGAACCTCCGACAGCTGATCCCTGTGTTTTCTGGATCTCTTCCAAGCCGAGGGCCTCTGATGCTGGGCTTTACTCTACGTCTGCCTCCTGGGGTTAAAGACAGGATATGGTTAAGAACAAGATGTAAATAGAGGAGATAGGTTTAGATACTAGATGTAGATCGGGCTGCATGTGTGTGCATTCATTGAAACATAAGGAAGAAGAGGGGGATGGTTGTATTGACTCTCAGGAGGTAGAAGTGTGGTTTTCTACATATCAAAGGCTCTTTACTTACATCCAGTCTCCACCCTCGACCCCCCGTGGGGTGTGAGTGTGTGTGTGTGTGTTCACAGTATTGACACACAGCTGTCAACAGAGCTGATCCACGGTCTCCATGAGGGATCAGCGAGCGTCACAGCAGCACAGAAGTGGCAAAAAAAAAATCAAATAAACATTAGAGGAATCACTTTATGGAAGAATTAGCTAATTTACTTCTGAGGTTTATGTATTTATTTGCAAATAAAAATGCAGCAGAGTGAAAGATAAACGCATCTTGTTAAAACATAAAGATAAGTAGTGTGCAGAGGCCTCTATTGAGAAACAGGATTTTATTGATTAATAATAATGAGAAACTAATCATAAATTAAAAGACCAAAATGTAAGAAAATAGCTCATTTCAGCCATGTAACTCGAAAAAAAAACACAGTTTAAAGTGCATTCAAAATTAATATGATAAAATTTAGTTTAAATGATTATAATTTTTTAATATAACTGATCCAAAAGGGTTAAACATCCCTAAAGGGAGTGCCAGACTTTTTCTTGAAAAGCTAAAAGGCGCAAACTGTTGCCATCTCTCCCCTCTGCTGTGATGTGGCAGGCAGAGCCAGCCAGTCTATCCTGCCCTGACCCCCTGTGGATTCAGGCAACCCTCCTACTCCAACCTCCCCGGCGCCTCCTCCTACTCCAGGTACCGTAGCCGGTGGGTCGGACCTGAGCCGAGAGAGAAAAAGTACAAGCAGCTCTCCGCAGCATCTACTCCTGTTTACAGCACATAAAAAAACTGCCTGAGCAGCAGTTTTCCCTTCACCAAGGCAAACTGGTGTTCAGCTTCTGTGTCAGCTTTCAAAGTCCTTTCAAAGTTCAGTGTGTCGCCAGAACAAGCCGTGCTGATCGCTTCTGCAGAATACACCAGGCTGATCTACACACACACACACACACACACACACACACACACACACACACACACACACACACACACAGAAACAAACAGAAACACACACTCTTCCATCCCCATCAGGACCTTTTTCCTTGCTAACGCTGCCTTATATCTCTATGAGCTAGATGGACAATAACAAAAACTTAAAAGCCAATTAAAATGTATGCATCCAAACCGAGAATCTGGTTAATTACAACAACAACCAAATCTGCTCTTCATGCATACAATTTCTTGTGTGTGTCTGATCTCCATTCAGGTTATAACAAACTTTTTCGTTATTAAACGCTCACTCGACTGCCACAAGCTGCCGGCAGCTGATGCTCGTTGCTGCTTCACATCTTATTTCCACAGCATTTAAAGGTGCTGAAACAAACTCATAAAACATCTACTGGAATGTTTTTGGAAACTTTAGGAATAAACATCTTGCAGTAAAATCCCCCAAATTTGTATCTTTTAGTCTAAATGAATCGTTGGTTCATTCCTTGGAAGGTGAAATACTTATTGACAACTAAGATGTAAATGAGAACACGGACTGAATTCAGTCTTTACTAAACGAAATGTGAGCGTCTGCTTTCCTGGTCTCAGTCAGTGAGGCTAGGACGCCCTCTAGGGGTTAAAAATGCTCACAACTCAATAAATGTATTGAATAAAGTACAGTTAATGCGCAAACATGAGCTGTAAAACATCAGTCTGTTGTAGTTGTGGTGATCAGCCTGTAATATATATAATAAAGAGGATAGAGAATCCTGTTTAATGTTCAACCCACAAAACAACAGTTCAACAGCAAAGCAATAAATCCTTCCTCACACACCAGGTTGAAATAAAATCACTTTCGTGATCAACCAAGAAGCTTCTTTTTTTTTTTGTTGCTTCGCACAACTCTCGCTCTTGCTTCCGTCCCCTCTGCTCCCCCCCGACTCAACCGTTCTCTCGACTGACCAATTTTTATCTGTCTCTGTCTTCCTCTCTCTTTCTCTCCTCTTTTTTTTACCTCCACCAGGTTCCAACACCCTCTGATGCTGGGCCATTCAGGCATGCATCCAACAGGAATCCCCCATCCAGCCATAGTGCCCCCTTCAGGCAAACAGGAGCACGACCAGTATGACAGGGGCATGTATGTGTAAGTATCGTCTGGGTTCACTGTTTTTGGCCCATTTCTTTCCACTCCTCCCTCTCAACAATGTTTCCAATCTGCCTGATTCAATCATTCAATTTAATACTATTCATTCCTTAATCATCTCTTTCCCAAATATTCCTTTATTCGTGCCCCTAACACTCATATGTTCCAAATTCAGTTGATGATGTTTACATAGAAGAAAATATTCAAAGAAACACAAACAGCCAAATCAAAAGAGAAAAAAACTAATTACGACCTTCTTCCCATCTTTGCTTATTAATGAATTCATCCATTCTCACTCCCTTTCCCTCTCTTCCTTTCTCTCCCCCTCTTTGTTTCTCTCCCCCTTTCAGGAAGCAGCACATGGAGCCCAAGCGGGAGAAGGAGCCCAAGAAGCCGGTCATCAAGAAACCGCTGAACGCCTTCATGCTATACATGAAGGAGATGAGGGCAAAGGTCATCGCTGAGTGCACGTTAAAGGAGAGCGCCGCCATCAACCAGATTCTGGGGCGGAGGGTGAGCAAAGCACATGCACAGAAGCACACACACACACACACACACACACACACACACACACACACACACACACACACACACACACACACACACACACACACACAAAAATCCTGTTTCCAGGTCAGTCTGTAATTTCACACATGAAGAACATAAGAGGACTGTGGTTACGTGAATTCAGTTTCTCTCACATTCTGCTGCTACTGTGATTATACAAACCAGACTTGGTGGGACTGGGAACCTGGAGACTGATGTCTGTGATGGCATTTGTTTCAGTTTAGATGCAGATCAAACTGTATCTAACACCTACTGTAGATCTGCAGAAAAAGCCATAGCTCACTGTTCTTTAATCTAGAATTGCAACCAAGGGAGACTGTCATGGCACCTAAACTGTGGAATAGGTTCCTGTTCACGATCGTTGTCGCTACTTTGGAATTTATTGTAAAAGTCCAGCTAAAAACACTTTTTAAAAAACTGGTTTTCAACTGACATGTATTGTTTTATATCTTATATATTTTTTGGGGAATATTTTTGCTATACTATTAGTAATTTATCTGATATATCTAACCCTAACCCTAATTATTTCTACCCTAATTATGTAATTTTAGTGTGATCACTTTTTAATAATTTATTAAGGTTAATCCATCAAACCAAACAGAGACTGTGCAGTTTAGTCGACTGTGAATATAAAGATTGTTAGACGTTAGTACTAAGTGTGTGTGTCTGTGCGTGTGTGTGTTTGTGTGTGTGTGTGTGGCACAGTGGCACGCACTGACCCGAGAGGAGCAAGCAAAGTACTATGAGTTGGCGAGGAAGGAGAGACAACTCCACATGCAGCTCTACCCGACCTGGTCCGCCAGAGACAACTACGTAAGGACTCCCTCTTCTTCCTCCTCAACTTTTCTCCTCTTCCTCCATATTTAATCTTTCCATTTACTGCTAAAACTACGTCAGTGTCACGGTTTTCACTTAAAAAAAGAAGAAAAAACAGGAAGATGTAAAAGTTTTAGTTTAGGGGGCACTCAGACTTTGTTGTGAAAAATGTGGAAAAATCATGAATTTTATACTTAAGTTGTCATGGGATCCATGTCTAGAGTAATTTGGTTCCTACAGTTACAACGCTGAGTAATTCACTGAAGCAGAAACCTGAATTAAACCTTTAAAAACATTTAATTAAACAAACACCAAGAAATACTTAATTTCTTTTTTCTCTGGTTTGTTGTTCTTACCTTAGAGGTAAAATAATACCTTCACCTATCGCATACTGCCTCAGCAACTTTCATCATTTCATTAAACATAACAACGCACTTTTGTCACATGGATTTACTAAGCAACTCTCAGAGAATACAAATCAATCTGTGTGGTGCATGCATTGTAGTGTGATGTTTTTGGGGGATGTGCTGTGTCTGGGCTGCTGTGTGCCTCTCATTTGTCAGTTTGCTGTTGAACTCTTGCAGGAGGCGGGCCTTAGCGGGGTCGCAGGGGAAAAGAGTAAAGCTGATTGGGTAGGGACACATCTTATGGTGGATTTATGCCTCTGTGGTGGATAAAAGAAATGAAGGGCTGCATGATAAGGGGTTGTGGGTACTCCTGTGCAAGGACTGCATGCACCTTCCAAAAGTCACAGTGACTCACACTCCCACATTAGCTTGACACACAACAAATCAGCTGCTACAATGAAGTGTGATTTGGTTAGTTAGGGACACCTGCACGCTGGTTATGATTACTAAAGGGTTTATCTGTTGATCGCTGAATCACACAGAGGTATAAATCAACCCGTTTTGCTCAACTAACAGAGAACAGGGCCGCATGGCTGGCCTCCCTGCCTCGCTGCTGTGGTTTTTCATTCATTTTCATTAATGTGGGCTTTTAAAAGGCAGCACCTTTAATTTGTTCAGCTATAGCTAAACAATGTGACACAATCTTTTGTCACAGCACTCAGTCGTCACTCAGTACTCATTTGTTTTTTCTAACCTTCTAATCTTGTAATAAAAACGTTAGAACGTGTTGAAGTGAAAGTGTCATAATCAGGTGAAGAAAAAGCTTTGGTGCTAACACAGGCTGTTTCTTAGTCACATTAAAGATCTGAGGTGGAAACCTGTTTACGCTTTTCTCTGCTGCACTTGTTTCTCTGTAGCTGAGCTCTACATAGACAGGCATGGCACACAAGCTGCACTTACACTCTGCTTGGGCTGTGAACAAACATGGATGCTGGCTCTCAGTTCAGACCTGGTGTCAACATCCATCCTGATTCGATCCCAAGTGGTCAGCGCAGGTCTGAACCCATCCAGATATATCCTCAATGTGCCTTCAGACCACATTCTCTGAGTTGCATCCTGAGCCACATTGAAGGACTCAGCTAACGTTCAGGATACATTTAAAAAGCCGGTAGATGAAGTTAGCGCTGACCACTAGTGATTGAATCTCTCAGGACAAATATTAATACCAGGTCTGACCACTCTTCAGTATTTGATATATTTATATTTTTTCTTCAAAAAATGTTTATCCCATAGCTCGGAGAGCAGCACAGGCATTTGGGCGTTTGAGCATACATTTCAAAATAAAAGCTCTAACCCTAACTGTGTGGATTAATTCTGAGGCCACGCTTCAAAAACACTGTGGTTTATAAACTGTTATAAACCTTATCTTTAGTAAAGTATGTTTAGTATATTATCACTATTATAAAGTGATTATTGGTGGAGGATCTGCTGCTGCATGCATGGAGCTTTGAGCACAGCAATAACCCTGTGGAGTCTGTTTGCTTTGTTCCAAATGGCAAATGTTGAATATCTAAACAACATTGGTGACCTACTGGGAAGTGTTTGCTTATTCTGTACTTAACTCGAGGGACATTGGGAAACTTTTTCATGCATGTTTGATGTTTTTCTTCTGATGACAATGACAACGATGCAATGGTTCAGCAGCAGCCAAAGTGAACCTTTTGTGCCACCGCGAACACAAAAAGAGCAAACACATTTCACCGTCTCTTTCAAAATGCTCATGCACAGAACAGCAATATCTGCCAGGAACATATGTACATGCTGTGTGATGATCACATAAATAGAATTATTCATACCCTCTATAGTTTGTAGTTAAAATACTCTCAGTTCTATTTGCTAGAACCACCTCACTCGACATCTCTGAGCTTAAAAAAACTGAACAATCGCTGGACTCAAGAGCAAAACAGGAAGCAAAGTTCCACACACCATCCCGCAGCTGTGGAGAGTCTCTCCTCCAACTCTACGAAAACCCACATATAGTATATATGCACACACAGAGTGACACACACACACACACACACACACACACACACACACACACACACACACACACACACACACACACACATATACACATACGCCCACAGACAAAAAGGTACAGATGCAGGAGGAGTTGTTGTAACCACATAGACACAACGATGAGGAGGGCAGACACTGACGCAGAGGCAGCAGATTTCATGTACCCACATCCTTCATCTCACCCAAACACGAGGCCTCGCTTCGCCGTCTCTGGAGCTGTGCGAGCGATGATGTTTATCACAACAGTTACAGCAGCACAATCCAATCTGAAAACCATGATTTTTGGGTTGTTGCAGAAACAGTTTAAAACTTCTAATGACTCGAATCACAGGTCATTGCATGAATTGTCTTGAGAAATGCATTATTAACTCAGAGTATTTCATCTAGTTTGTTTGTCTTCATCTGTCTGGCTTTTTGGTTGCTTGTTCTCTACTCTTATCTTGCACATTTACATGCCGCATAAGAAACCTCAGCTTTTCATGCAGTGCAGATTTTA
Source organism: Limanda limanda (assembly GCF_963576545.1). Classification (NCBI taxonomy): domain Eukaryota; kingdom Metazoa; phylum Chordata; class Actinopteri; order Pleuronectiformes; family Pleuronectidae; genus Limanda; species Limanda limanda. Next base: position 11,832,115 of record NC_083649.1, on the reverse strand, counting down.
GTTTAGGACATTTTGAGCATCACGCTGAAAGGGAGATTTCACATTTCGAGTTGTATAAAACCCCCTACCTCTATATACAAATACATAACAAGTTCAAACCAGAAAAATCAATTCATAGGAAAGGAGAGAACAGCTGCACAATCCCACCATTTACAAAGACCTGGCTGAGAACTTATCTAACGGAAGAACTGGATTCATCAGCCATATCTGTTAATAATTCCTGTCCTGACGGTGAATTTGTAAAAAAAATCTGTCATTTCAATGTGGAAATTCATGTAGAATCTTCTTTTTTTCTTTTTTCCAATAGGGCAAGAAGAAGAGGAGAAAAAGGGAGAAGCAGCAGGACCCCAACACAGGTAAACACCCAGTACCGAAACATCTGATCTTTCTCCTGTCAGATACCATGACTCCATATAGAAAACTAAATAGCTAGTGTCAACTCTGCAGCTCGATGGAGAATTCAGTTCAGGTTGAACATGCGTTGGCGCTCTGCTGCAGATAAATGTTCTCGGAGTCTTATGGGCAGGATGTGTCTCGAACGTCAAACCACCCACCCACTCTGCTTTCCATGTAACCTGAATTACAGACATTTCTAATCACCAGTGCACAAAAGTTCATCCTTCGCTGGTTTAAGATTGAAATGTAAGTCGGACGTCACGGCAGCTTTTTCAACCGTTTATTTTATCGCCATATTAAATCAATCAAAAATGCTCACACGCATATTATGAGGTGATGAAGACACACTTATTGTGTTCCTCCACATCCGTGTGCTGTGCATGAGTGTTCTTGCTAACAGTCTAGCCTCAGCAGGAAGCATCCAAAGTGAGAAGGTTCCAGAGAAAAACTAAAGTTCCTACGTCAACCCAGGCCCAACTGTCCCCTTATGAAACCACATTTAAATTCACTAGATCCAGATTTTTTACCATTTACACAAACAAAATGTTGCAAAACGCCCTATCTCTACATTGTTTAAAGAAAGTAAAACAAATCTTTCTGGATCTGCCCTCTGATCCTGATCCAGATCTGCAACAAGATTTAACTGGTTCTTCCTTCAGTCATGTCCCATCCCTCACGTAATCCTGCAAATAAACAAACATAACAAAAACATAACCTCGGCTGCAGGGGAAATGATCCATATCTTAATTGGCATGAGGGATGACGCCGGGGTTTCAAAGAAGAGCTTGGTAGAAAAATGTAGATCTTGGTCTTTGTTAGTCAGCCGGTAGCCAATCAGCTGATGAACGGGCTCCTGATGATGAAGCGTGATGTGAGGGCTCTAACTCACACTGTGCTCCGATAAAGAAAAAATGTGAACGTGTATATGCAGCAGCCGATTTACAACTAAAGACTGGGACATATATGAATCTGGATTTCAGGGGGTTTGAACTCTAGAGATAAAGTGGTTGATGACTGAATATTTTGTGAGATCCTGAACTAACAGAGCGTCCCAGCATGGCTGCCCTCTCTGAGTCCGTCTGTTTCTCTCTGCCCGTCTCAGTGATGACGTCTGTGTCGGGTTGTTATTCTGGTGGTTGTTGATGTTTTGCTGTAACAGTTACTAACAGTTGAACCTGAAGGCTGTCTCTGAACACACTGACGCTCTGTGCCCTCCTCTGTCCTGACGAGCTCTCCTGTCTCTTTCTTTTCCTCCTTCTGCTCTAACCCTCTTCTTCCTCTGCTCCTGTCCACTCTTCTTGTTTTGTGCATGCTGTGTGTTGTGCTCAGACCCGGGCTCCCCTAAGAAATGCCGGGCTCGCTTCGGCCTCAACCAACAAACGGACTGGTGCGGTCCCTGCAGGTGTGTACCACAAACATCCTCGCCCACCCCCCCATTTCACAGCATCGCACTGTGGCCGTCCAACTAACTCCTCATCTCTCCATCTATCTTTCTTTTCATCTTCATCAGTGCATCATTCCGGTCCGATGCCGACTAAGTTATTCAAACATTTCACAAATGCTCTGGAAACAGTGATGAATTCACAAACAGATGTAAATTGATTGGCTCTCAAGAAACAGAAAAGTACATGTCAGCTGAAATCAACGCTGCAGAAAACCAGGCCAAGTTTAGAACCACTTGACATGAAGTCATAACGATCATGGAGCAGAAAACTTGTTCAGTTGCATCCTGTAGTGTGCAATATGCAACGTGTGAGAAAACTTTCAAAATATTTCAGCCCTAAGTTGAGCAGCTAAAGCTCTAAATCGTTAGCTAATAATGCTTAATTGAATAAATTAGATGATGCCAAGAACCATGTTTGTAATTGTCAACTAAAACCTTTACAGCAGGAATATTATTATTTGATTATGTCCTGACCTTTTCTCAAAATTGCCACTAGCTCTGTTCCCTCTCTCTGTATTAAAGCAGAAACAGGGTCCCACTACAATACAAATCATATGAAGTTAAAAGTTTGGTACCGCGTCAGACTGCTCAGTTTTAGTCACAGCAGGATGGATGGATGGATGGATGGATGGATAGATAGGTGGATGGATAGGTGGATGGATGGATAGGTGGATAGGTGGATGGATGATAGATTGATGGATAGATTGATGGATGGGTGGATGGATAGATGGATGGATGGATTGATTGATGGATGGATGGATGGATGGATGGATGGATGGATGGATAGATAGGTGGATGGATGGATAGGTGTATGGATGATAGATTGATGGATGGGTGGATAGATGGATGGATGGATGGATAGATTGATGGATCTATTTTTCCTCTATTTATTTGTTCTCATCATGTGCCATACATGATTTACAGTAGACACCAGGCGACAGCTTCTCTGCAGGATTCAGGAATTTGTGTGGTTGTGTAGACAAAAAAAGCCTTTTTTACCACAACAGCACTGTAGCAACCCCATCGTCTTCCCCACCATCACGTCATGGAAATGTGTGTGTGTGTGTGAGTGTGCATTCATATGTGTGCGTTTCGTTTTGAGAGAACAAAGGGGGGTGAATGTGGTTAGAGCAAATCCTTATCACCACAGCTCAGCGCACACACACACACACACACACACGCGCTCCCTGCAGCTTTGCATTTTGACATCGTTCTCATGCCCATCTGCTTTCAACTTTCTCCATTCATGCGATGTGGTAACAGGCGCCGTTTGATGGTGAACTCTAACATTTAGAAATCACTTTCTGCTGCACCCTTGCTCCGTCTCTCCCTCCGTGTGTCTCTCTAAATACGGCCCATGCAGAGCCTCTGCTCGCGGTTTAACCTGGTGACTCATATCATATTCTGGTAATGATCATGGGATCCTGTTCGCTGCTTTGATGATGCTGAGTGTCACACCTCAGCGAGCACAGCACGTCACTGCTGTTTGCATATCACACAGATGCAATATGGACGAGAGGGAACATGTGAAAGATATTATTTTGTGGCGCTTACATTGTTTAAGGTCACTGTGTCGATCAGTGATTTTAAGCAGTTGATTATTTAATATCAATAGCACCGAGTTAAGATGAAACACTTGAACAATGTATTTGCTGTAGTAATTAAACAGTTGAGTTCCTCTCAATTAACAAAATATGTATCAATATACAGAAATATTTGTATTAATCAACAACAAAAATTTAAAAAATAGTGTCATATCTATATATACAACAGAAAGGAATTAATAAGTGTCCTGATTTAGCATGCCAGAAGACTGGGTTCTTGTTTAGCTATGTTTAAAATGTATTACGTTTTCACAAATTAATATATGGTATTTTGGAAAATTCATAGAGTTCATAGACTTCTATATATTACAGAAGAGTATGAGGGTAAGGCATACGAAAAAAATTATAAGAGGAAGATTTGTTTTTCCTGTTTGCATTTTGAGAATAAAGCTGAAACAGCAAGTATAAAGTCCAACTACAATTCAAGTCAATTTTTTGTCTAGTTAGAAAATAAAGTCGTAACGACAAGAGTGACGTGAAAGTGAAAACAAATTTGTAGAGATTTGATGTGTTCTTAAAAGTTCGACTTCAATCAAGAAATTCAAATCTATTCTAGAAATTTGGACTTTATTCTTGAAGTGCAAAATGGAAAAATATTTCCTCCATTTTCAAAAAAATGTCCTCGAACTTGATAATAATACTTCTCTGTATGTGCACCAACACTAATACGTGTGTGTTGTTCGTTGTGATCATACAGTTTGTCTCCCTGTTCATTGACCTCATGGTGAGTGAAGCATCTCCACTGACGCCTGCTGACGTTTACCATCCACACTTTATTCACAGATAACTCTCTCTGACTGTTCCTAGGAGGAAAAAGAAGTGCATTCGCTACCTTCAAGGAGGAGGCTGCCCCAGCCCAACTTCTTCAGATTTAAGTGCCATAGACTCTCCCCCCTCCTCCTCCCCCTCCCGACATCCGCTCTACCAGCACCAGCGTCAGTGCCACGCCTCCCCGGGCTGCTCCCCAACGCCCGCCGCTTCCCCCTCAACGCGCCTCCCCTTGTCTCCGCACACGCACTCACTCTTGCCCCCGGAGCAGGCGGCCGGCAAGCACGGCGGCCCCCGGCAGCCGGCGGCCAAACACACACACCTGGGACTGTCCGGCAAGCAGATGCACGGCTCCACGACGGCGCTGTCCGCCACCAAGGCCGCAGGACTTTCTCTCAAAGTGCTAACAGAGACTCAGTGATCACTCCAGCCCGCTCACATCCCTGACCCATGCTCACCTCAGCTTCTGCCCCAGCTACGGAGATCACCTTCACCTGCCTTCATCCTCATATTCATCCATACTTTTTGTCAGATCAGTAAAGAAGCAGCGACTGTGGTAGACAGGATGATGGGTCCACCATCATCTGTCATGCAGCATTGTCCCACATTTACAGATCCGACCTGTCTCAGTTCAAATGCTGGTTTCCCCCAAAGTCTGCGTTTCCAGGCCAAGTCCATCGTTAACAGGTCAACAAGGCTTAGTCCGTCCCATGTTCAGTTCTTTATTCAAACATTCAGGAAATTCTTGTCAGCCTAAAAGACTGGAAACAGCACGTAGTAAAACACATCGTGTGACCAGATATGTGGTTCATCAAGTCTCTGCGAAATGGAAAGCATGGTGACCAGTAGTTCTTAACCAGTAGTTCTCTTTGTTCCTTTGGCCTGACTCTGGATGTCCTGTCTGACTTTAACTCTCTCAAACACTCTCATTCTAATTAACGTCCTAACACTGGTACAATTTAATGTAAAAACAATCCACAGTATAAAATTTGTCATTTTATCTTGAACAAATTTTATTATTATTTTTCTGCACAACCATCTGACAACACCCAGATATTATCTCGGGAGCCCCTGGTTGAGCCGAAACCAAGGAAAAGTTACCTCAGGAGGTAAACTGTTACCAGCCTGGACATGTTATTAATCACAGTGTTTGTTATTTATAATTAGAAGAGGCCAATTCAGGCTAACATGTGCTAAGAGAAAAATACACCAATCAGCCACAATCTTTAAGCTGTAACTAACTTTTAATGTGGTCTCTTTTATTGTGGTGCCTCTAACTGTTACCAGCTGCAGAGATGCTGGAGGTCAGTCCGAGTTGGGGATGCTGAGAGAATGACTTTATAATAACATCATACTAAATACACTGCTGCAACTAAACTCGTGAATTTTACACCAGTTGTAGAACATTTTACTCTGCATCAGGCCACAAACTTGGCTTTAGTGCAATTGATGAATCAGATTTCTTTGGTCTAACCCTGTACAACCTTTCAGTTCATCAGCTCTCTTTATATCACGCTCCACATGAAAGGACATGAAAGGCGAATACAGAAAATACAAGTAAATGTTTTAAGATATAAGAATAATCTGATTAACGATATTAGATAAAATAAAATAAAATAATTCTATGATACCTTTTTTAAATGAATTTAGTCAACATTGAGTTGCAGTTACAGGCTCTTGCCAGTAGGTAGTGCTGCAGCCCCCTCAGCATCTATACTCCCAGCATCCTTCAGCAGCCGTCAGTCAGAGCTCATACTATAAATGTTGTGATCTTCATTTAAGTTAGCCCAGTTTTATTTTGTAGTTTCATGACGACAAGTTCTTGGTAATGAATTTGGAAATGATTCATTTTGAAGTTGAACACCTGAAACCTTCAGAGAGTATTTATCCATGAGGCTAAAATGTCTCTAATGTAAGTGGAAGGAAAGGTTCAGCAGGGAGATTCCAGATTCCGCCTAAAGGATTTGCGGTGATCAAGGAAACGTCAGGCGTAACTCAAGAGTTCACTTCACCATGGTAACTAACGGTTAACTGAGCTAACCTGCTCCATAGCAGGTTTAATTTGTGATAACAAATACAAACTACAGACACTCATTGTAGTACAGAGACCACACTGATCCAGATGTACAGAGGCAGACCTGTGCTGAAGGCTGAATTCATCTGGAGCCTCAAACTAAAGGTCTGCTGGCGCCATCTGCTGGTGACGTGATTATTTTTACCAGGAGCACAGCTCTGCCTCTGAAAAATCATCTTCCAAAAATCTGATTTTTGTTTAGCACATGAATCCGAGCCCTGAGTGTCCTCCATGACAATCTTACAAAATGTTTTGCAAATGAGCTCTTAATCAAATGAACCACAGACCTAGAAACACCAAATTTGTTGCAGGAGACTCCTCAGTGTTGTTACATACATGCTTTCCTCCACGTTACTTTCATTACCCAGCATCCACCACAGTCAGAGGACAAACCTCCACGAGAGGGGAAGAGAGAGCAGCCAGACGTCGGCCTCAGCAGCAGAACCTCAGAGAGGAACAGGGACAGATCCACTTTAATTGCAGCTGCAGTTTTGACACAAAGCAAACTAGCATCAGGTCAGAAAACAGGATCCGACTCATGAGAAATCCCTCTTCACATTACTTCTTTTAGGCACTTTCAGGCTTTTGCTTTTGTCAACATACATTTCTGTTGTTTTTCTCCTCATTTGTGGGTATTTTTGTATAAATCTTTTTAAAGGTCATATATTTTGATGCTGGAGGGGAAACCCTCAAAGAAATACAAGTTTTCTTGTTGTCCTTTGAACCTTTTGCAGCTCCATAAACTGACCTGAGACCAAATGGGTACTATTATATTGCATTGTGTTGTAAAGTTTTTTAAATGTTGGAATTCCCTATTATAATTAAACTTTTATATGTTTTTATGTAAGAAAAAGAAAAAAAGTCAAACTGAAAAAAAAAATGTTTAGTTGCCGACATTTCCTAAAGCAATACATTTGTGTTCGTCCTCTTGTGCAGATTTTTACTTTTGGGCCGCGTTACTGCAGCAGCGTTCAGGCATCTCCATGTTCTCCATCTGTGCATGTTCCAAACTTTAACGTAACAAGACGTTTCGACTAAAAAGGCTTTCATTTGCAGCTTCTTACTCAGCTCAGCTCTCAGTGGACAAACTGCAGGCTGAACTTCTGTACAGCAACTAGTTTTCCTCCAGCAGAGGGAGAGCTTCGTGCTTAGAATTAGCCTGGAGGACCCAGCAGGAACCCCTCAAACATGTCTTTTGTATTTTTTATGCCTCGAACGCCTCTGATGTATTACTTGTTCTTTTGTTTGATGTATTAAAAGTGTTTTGAATATCTTGTCCCCGTCTGTCGTTATTAAAGTAAGAAGAGACGTAAAGCTCCTCAGCTCCTGGTACCTTCAACACAAAGATGACAGACGCCAGCCTTTTTATGATTTATTTACTCCTTCAGTATATCTGTGACCACCCCGAAAGCCAGCATCAGAGCATTTCTGAGCAGTTTCCTATTCAATACAACATGAATTAGGACTGATTAACCCCAACACTGTGTGACAACACACAAGTACTTCAAGTCCAACGGACATTATGCAAAAAGGAGAAAGAAGAAAAAAAAAAAAAACACCGTTCTACCTCAAACCTTACATTTCAATTGAAAACAGCCCAATCATCTCTTTAACAGGGTTTCACAGAACAAATGCCTTTAACGGGGCAAAAATAATATTCACCCTTCACTTTCCATTGTCAAAAAAAGCCATTTTATTCAATCAATTAACCTAAAAGAAAACAAACATGTCCAGTAAAAAAGACGATCATAGCAATTATTGATGGAGGGGGAATATGAAAGGACTGCTGCTGTCTAATGTTTAGGGGAACAAAGCCATGAACCCAGGGCCGTTCACTGGATGAGGATACACAACAGGAGAGTGTGGGAAACAGAAAGAGCTTCTTTACTTAAATTAATAACACCACACAAGCAGGTTAAAATGGTCATGCTATTGGTATACAGTAATGGAGGGACGGGGGCGGCAAATGGGGGGGTCATGTGGCTTTAAATATACTAAATGTAAATATTAACAAGTATGAACAACGCCAGTGCAACCAGTTAGCAGAGACAATCCTTTTCAGTGTGGTAGTGTTGGCAGGATCTTCCCACTTTACTTCTCTTCACACCACTGGTTCTCTTTGCGTACCTGAGGACGAGAGGAGGGACACAGAGGAGGAGTTTAGAAAACTGAGACAGTGAAAGCTCTTAGTCAAACACGTAGTCATTCCATCGTGATTCAGTTCTCATAATCAATACTGAAATAGAGTTTCAGATCAAAGGTTTAGTCACCACAAGTCACAAGACTGAACTCTTACTTTGTTCAGGAATTCAGAAACTGGTCGTCTTACTTCCTACTAAGTGAATAAAGCCTTTAAAACTAAAGTGAAACTCTCTCTGTACGAAGGCAGTGTTTGGACAAACTGTGTCACTACACCCTGTAATACAATCAGAGTACAACACTGCACTGCAGGAGGTGCTGTAGAATGATTTCAGAATGGTGGGGGAAAGGTAGGTAACAAAAGAAGACACATCGGAAGTTTATCTGACAGAAAGACAATAACCAAAAAATGTACTTTAACTTGATGATGAATTTTCACAGAAGGTGAAAAGCAAAACAAACTAAAGGTGCAACATGTTTGTGGGAACGTGTGCAACAGTGTTGGGACAAGTTTTACAGACTCCATGGTAGAAAGAAACTCAGATGAGTTTGACTGCTGAATGATTACATTTTGAATCAAGAATCCATAAATCTCTTGTCATAATTTTGTGCACTGAGACTTAACAGTATGCACATTTTGAAACATGGAGGTGCTGTAAAGCTTTTGGCCAGATAACACTCATCTGTTTCTGATTCTGATGGACAGGGGATGAATGGAATAAGTACCTGAGCCTCCTCCTCCTCTGTGAAGTCGTTTTTGATGTTGAAAGTCTTCCTGATCTCCTCTGGGGTTTTGCCTTTAATCATGTTGGCCACCGTCTTGCAGGTGACGTCTAACAGACCTTTAATGTCCAAATAGTTGGCGGCCTAAACAGAAAAGACAAAGGCGACAGCAGGGATTAACTTCACAGAAAAACATCCTGTAACAGCTACTAATGTTATAATAAATAGATGATCTGTGTATGACTTCAAATCAATATTTCAAACTTTCACCTCGATTGCAATTAATGAATGTTTATACTATAACAAACACCAGGCCGTCAATTACCACAACACTCAGTGTCAGTCAACAAGGAACTCTGCTACCTTCTAATCACTCACACGCAGAACTGGTCTTTATAAAAACCTGCTGAATTCCTATTCATGTGTTCATGGATAAACAAGGCATCGCTTCTTCTGCAACAATGAGGGTAAAACACTGCGCTGAGTCATAATCTGTGGGAAGAATATCTCTTCTGTCTGCGTGTCACGTGATGTCTCGTGTGTAAACTGTGTACTTGCAAAAAATGTGGGAATTTTTTTCAATGCGTTTCCCAAACATTCCTCCTAAACTTAAAAGTAAATCAAACAAACACAAAAATAAACTTAAAAGTCCTGTAGCCTACATGTCCTAATAACTTCTGATTGGTTCTAGTGTTTATTGGTAACGTGTAATGTGAGCGCAGGTCAGTGGGGGGGTTAGAACTTGAAGCAGGGTGATACAGAACATAGCAGAAACCAGACAGGTTGTGAATGCACACATTGGTGAAAGTATTAACCGAAATAACCGAAATTAGCAAAATAAGGTTCAGTTAAAGTTTATAAATGTTGTTTCTATCATTTTCTGGGTTAGTTCCCCAGCACTAATCAAAGCCTTACTTTCATTTTCATATGACACAAGATTAGCCGGTGAACTAATGTACCATTCTTGCCTCTTTGTGCATGTAAACACATGTAAACATATTCAAACAGCCTGGGGGGGTGTGGGTGGACTATGTCAACTCAAGTGACAGGCACTCTGACTTGTGTTTCACTTCCTGGAAAACCATGGCTCTACCACCTATTTCCCAATCTCCACTTAGGTTACCTTTCACATGTTGTGTCTGGTTCTCTAATGGTTTCTGTGGATCTTCCAATTCCAAGATTAGTCCCTGTTGTTTTTCCACTTAAAACTATATTTTCAAATCCTTGCCTCTACCACGGCCAAACAAGTCATCTTCAAGCTAAGGTCATTTTAAAATTGTTAATAAAATGCAAGCTCAGTTCTCTGCCATGGTAGTAAATGAAAACTACTTAACACACACACGTTCAAATTTTAAAGTAGAAGACAACAAGAGTCTTGGAAACAGAAGAGATTAATGTAGTAAATGTGTTCACATATCAAAAAAAAAAAAAGTGGTTTCATGAATTCCTGACTCCTGCTGCTTCTTCACAGAATAAATTGAGGGGATAACATGGGATCTGCACTCAAATCACGTAAGTCTTGGATTATTGCTAAGCAACCTACACTCATTCGGTTAAAACCACTCTGGGGAAACATTTTTGAAAAGTTCGGGCTCCAAACTCAAATTGAAGTGGATGGACACAGTCTACCAGTTCTTCCATAATGATAAACTGAAAACAAACTACCAATGTTACTGCATTCATTGTAGAGTTGTTCTGATTTGTCTTTATGTTCCACACAGAACTCAGGTTTGGGATTTGTTGTGTAATGGTTGAGGTTATGGGTGATTTCAGATCAATGTAAAGTAAATGTGAACTGTTTTTACCAGGATGAGTTCAAACAAGGTTCCTTGGTCGACTTTGAGGAACTCCTGGTCCCACACAGGAATGTCATCCGTCCTCTTCTCCTTGTTCTCGTCGTCCTCGGGTGGAGGAGGGTCATCTTTGTGATGGGTGCACCACTGGATCACCTGGAGGTACAACACACACAACTTGAATTTAAGCAACAAAATAAGCATGGAGTTCGGCCACTTGGCATTTAAAACATCCAAATAGACACTAAACTGCTCCTGGTTGCACTAGATTGCTTTATTCTTTAGGTCTATAGAACCCTGTTATTACAATAATTCCACATGTGTAAGATACAAATAAACTGGTCTGCACAATGTTCTGCTCTCACAGATCATGTTAATTGTTTTACTAACAGTTACAACTTAGCAAGGGGGGGGGGGGGGGACATAAAACAAACCACGTATACTCTCAGTTGCCAATTTATTAGGTCCATCAAACTAAAACAAAAAAGAGTTCTATACAACAGCCTTACAACGCATCCTTCCTTTAAGAAGGATCAAACGTTCAGTATTGTGTTCTTGATATTTTATCATATTTATAATAAAATAATGTCCATAAAAGCAGCTTCAACAACAACAACAAAAGACTAACAGATGGGAAACAGAGGATAAAGTACATATAAACTAATTTCAGTGTATTAGGTGTTTATACAGTGTGTGTTTATTGATAACTCATACTTTAAGAAGAATCTTCTCCATTTAAGACACAAATCAGATTTAAGCCTCAACTCTAGGCCTGAAGAACAACTACTGGGTAATTAATTATGGTGATCATAGATGAGGTATCTTTTGTAATTATCAGCAACAACTAAAACTTGTTTAAACCTCATACAAAATAATTCAACAAAACCAAACTTGTCTTTTGAAAATAAATCTTTCATTCAACTCTTGTTCGTGTGTGTGTGTGTGTGTGTGTGTACCTTCTTCAGGATGGCAGCGTTCACATTGGGGAGAGGAACTGGGTCATCATCTCCTTCATCATCCATCCCCAAATCTATCAGAGAATCAAAAAAGGACCCACATCAGTCTGCACTACATCCACCAAATGAAAAGAATGTAAAACACACCACAGACGTTTAGGTTTGAGGGGATTTGGAAGTTGTACCTTCTAACATGGTCTTGATGGTGACAGACTGCTTGGCGATCTCAACATCCACCTCGAAGATTTCCCCATCGGAGCTCTGTAGTTTGATTGTGGGCATTATCTGCAGAGCACAACAACAATAATAAACACATGGAATCAGGGAGATTTATCCGTCAAAATAAAACACACAATAACAGATGACTCCAATTCAACGTGTGGTTATTGATAGCGCTGTGGGTAGCTTCTACCGATTGTTGATAATCGGTTCATTAGGAATGAGGTTGCTGCAGTAGTAGAAACACACTGGTTAACTGTTGATGTATTTTAAGGTAAGCTATGCGGTTGTTGTTATTAGCAAACTCAATGTAAAACACGCTAATGTTTCCTACAAGCTAGCTAGAGACTTATTTACAGGCTAATGCTAATCGTGTAGCTAGCTGTATTTTTAAATCATGCGGGACTAACTTTTTGCTGTTATCGCTAATGCACGCAATACGAGCTGAAACGTCCGCCTGGTGTGTTTTTAAAACCAAAAACAATCCGCTAATGTTGTTTAAACGCCGAGCTAACCGGGCTGCTAGCATTACCACGCACAATGGTAGCATCTTACGCTAGCGCCTTGCTAGCGCAGCGTCCGTGAGGCCTTGCGGCGACAAATCGTCAAATAAAATGTGAACAAAACAGAATGTCGGTGAACACAAGGGAACGGGACGTGTTACGGTTCGAGGCCATTTACCGTGAGTGTTTTTAAATTCGTATCCGGAGGTGGAAGTGCACAACGGGGCCTGACAGTCCGGAGGGAACGAGCAGCGGCTGGAAGTCTCTGGATCAGTCTGCAGGCAGGAAGGCTCAAACTGTGGCAGCGGCAGCTCGTTGAGGCACTTCCGGTGTCAATAGAAGTTGCTGCCCCGCTGGCTGTTAACGGCGCTGCCACACTGGCAGTGGCAGCTGCCTTTGTTGCCACAATGGCATTAAAGAGATGCCAGTGACATCAAAGGCACCAATTTCCGCTGGCTTTGATGCTACACAGTTGAGAAGCTGCCTTTGATGACACACATAAGTAACTAAACTTGTTTGTGATTTATTCAATCAGATATATGCTGGCAAGAAAAGCTCCACATCTGTCAGCTTCATATGCCTGATCTTGGTGTCTACGGAAAGGTAAGAACTTTATCCCTAATATCAATTACAGTGTGTGTCTGGCAATTTTTATCCTTGTCTAAAATTCGACATAAAATGGTGAGTAACTTTATGATAGCAATAATGCACAGAGATGCCACCGCTCATGTAGCAATTTATTGACTACAACTCAGAGTAGATGGAAATACCCCAAACGAACACAGTTTTTAGTAACGGTAGGACCAGACACACTCCGAATATAGTTATTCACTCTAGGCTGAATAAATGTATTCAGTGTTTTTGTGTTACAAAACAGCACAGAGAGACTCACACAATTTGAATTTCCAATTGCATATACACCATTGACAGTTTTTATTTACTATCATAAGGTGACTTTGAGATGACTTGTGATGGGATATCATAGGCATTCTCCAAGGACTCCTAGTATAATACACTAACATCCATAGGAACATTTAAAAAATACATATTGTTACTCCTTCAACTTCTTAATATATTTTATGCGTTATGAACTTCTATGGTGTAAAAGCATCAGTACATATACATGACAAATGACAAGCAAAGCTGTTCACAACAAACAGTAACTGACCTACTACTTTTTAACCAGGTTTTATTCTCATGTCTTCAGTATTTATATGAATTCAGTTTCCTAACAAAAACTCCATGGACAGCAATATTGATACAGGCTGGCTTATCCTGTTAAAATAAAGTTAAACGCACTGATATTGAAGCAAACTGTTATTTATACTTTCCTGGCTAACCAGTAATTTCAAGTGCATCTCCACCAAGGTTACCAAGCACAACTTGAAAAATGGGGTCAGAAAGACACACCATTCCCGTTGGCATCAGCAGAAACTGGTTTCATCACATTGGCAGTCTTGAAATGATTTGCCCCGAGACTGTTCTGTGGATCGGAAAGTACAACTTACTTAGTATTCGTAATATAAAAACACTATATATTGTTATGTTATTTGTTCTCGGTCGCTGTAAGGAGTTTGAAGTGTAGCACAGGCACATCTTATAGAAGTCTGGTCAAGTTTATTTACTGAGCACATTTAAAAAACACGACAGCAGTTGGCTGTAGAACAAGATAGTGTATAAGCAAAACAAATGCAAATAGCATACACTCAACTAAAGTAAAATGCTTGAATGGTAATACAACTGAGCTAAATACTCAATTACAAGTAAGAATATCCCATCCAAGAATCTACCTAAGTAAAAGTACCTACAACACAATGTTAAATACTCAGATACAAGTAAAGGCGATACGTTTGGATCTGGGGAGTCTGCCCTCTACTGGCCAAAACCAGCCCCAGTTTAAGCCCCTGGAAGAAAGAGTTAAAACTTCTTCTTTTCTATTGTATTCAAATCGCATTAAATAAACAGCAATCACAAAGAGGGCTCTGACAGACTGCCATTGGGGTAGAAATTATCACGATGTATACAAACCACAGATTCATATACATGTTTTCTGTCCATGGCAACTATACACAAGTTTGAGTTCAGTATCCTCTTGACAACCATTGTCTCTCCCATGCAAAGAAAAAGGAGCACATATTATAGGGGCCATCCATTTCATGGTCCATTGTAAACAACAGCCATTGAAATTATAAGCCAGGAGATGGACGCACCTTTCAACAAAAGCTAAAAATACTTTCATTTATCCTTGTCAAAGTCTTGAGATTAGAATGACAAACTTCAAAGGTGATCAAAGAAGTTCTTCAAAGTAAGACGTGTACAAAAAATGAAATGCCCCATTATGTCTATGAATCTGTAGTCTTAGTACATTGATGTTTCCTAACACTACTACCATGTAACTGCACTGAGCCATTATTATGAAATGGTGAGTTAAAGATAACTTAAAGATAACAAACTATCTCCTTAAATTCAAACAACCTGCACCACATTTCAAATGCACATAGATATTAGTCCTCTGAATGAGTTTTTGTCAGGATCCATGAATTATACTCTGATAAACCGGGGGAAAATAACGAATAACTGCCTATCCCACAATGTTTAAGAAAGACAAATATAAATCCGTAATCATCCCTGGTTCTTTCCTGACCTATACAGCACCCCTCCAAGTTTCGTGGAAAGTTTTGATTTTGTAATGTTGTTTACAAACAAAACAAATGGGTGTAAACAAAACCCCTGTCTATTTGTTTTGTTTGTTCACATTCATAATTTGAGGCTCATTTGAATGTCCGTTTGTCTGTTGGTGTTTGGGCTTCATGATAAAACATGATGTCAACTCTGCTGGTTTATGGGATAGTGACCTATGCTGCATTGATTCCTCCAAGTTTCGTGGAAAGTTTTTGTTTTGTAATGTTGTTTACAAACAAAACAAATGGGTGAAAACAAAACCCCTGTCTATTTGTTTTGTTTGTTCACATTCATAATTTGAGGCTCATTTGAATGTCCGTTTGTCTGTTGGTGTTTAGGCTGCATGATGAAACATGATGTCAACTCTGCTGGTTTATGGGATAGTGACCTATGCTGCATTCCTCCAAGTTTCGTGGAAAGTTTTAATTTGTAATGTTGCTTACAAACAAAACAAATGGGTGTAAACAAAACCCCTGTCTATTTTTTTTGTTTGTTCACATTCATAATTTGAGGCTCATTTGAATGTCCGGCCCCTGGTTGATGTTTGGGCTGCATGATGAAACATGATGTCAACTCTGATCAGAGGTGTCAAGTAACCAAGTACAAATACTTCGTTACCTTACTTAAGTAGAAATTTGGGGTATCTATACTTTACTGGAGAATTTATTTTTCAGACGACTTTTTACTTCTACTCCTTACATTTTCACGCAAATATCTGTACTTTCTACTCCTTACATTTTAAAAATAGCCTCGTTACTCCGATTTAATTTTGGCACACAACCGCACCGGAGGGTTCCGAAAAAGGAGGAGAGCGTGTTTTTTTTGGAGGAGGTGGGGTAGTGCACTATAGGCCCCTGAGACGCGGCATAAGAGTTTGTCCTTAATGGAAAAAAAATTCCCCTTACATTACTTTTACTTTTATACTTTAAGTAGTTTTGAAACCAGTACTTTTACACTTTTCCTTAAGTAAAAAGCTTGAGTGGATACTTCAACTTCTACACAAGTATTTTTAAACCCTAGTATCTATACTTCTACTTGAGTAATGAATGTGAATACTTTTGACACCTCTGATGGGGGGGTCAACAGTGCCCCCCCCCCTCCAAAAAAAAGTGTTGGGCCACGGGACCCCCCTGCAGCCAGCCCCCCCCTCACAACACCACGTCACGACCTCCTCCACATCGATACAAGCCAAAAAGCTCACGGAAATCTTTATTATAATCTCACAGTTTATTGAATCTGGTGAAACATTACGTCTCCACCGGGGCGCTGCTGCCATTGGCCGGGCGCGTACCACGTGGTCGGGCAGTCAGGCGCTTTCCTGGAACCCGTCAGGAAGAAGCAAAACAAAACAAACCGAGCGAGCTGCAGCAGCGTGTGGACTCCATTGAAGAAGTGGGCCTGAGTATCTCCGGCAACGGGAGACGACGCGAGGTCCGAGGCGTGGAGGGACGCCTGTGGGGGGGCGTAGTCGAGGTGAGTGTGGCCGTTTCTGGCCGTTGCACTGCCCGTTGGAGTCGGGGGGGGGTGGTTTGTCTCGTCGCGCAGGATTAGCCTCGAAGCTAACAGGCAGGTCAGTTGTTGTTGTTGAGGAAGGGGGGCGGACGGAGGCCATACTGTGGCGGGTGAGGGAGCTGCGGGTGGAAGGGAAGCACAGCTCGGGTAGTCCCCCGTAGAACCCGCACGGTCCCGGGAGGAAGCGAACAGGTTTGTCCGCCTGGTCGTCGAGCTCCAGCGGGGAAGAGTTTCCGAGCAGAACGCGAGCAGCTAGCCGACATGTCACACACAGTCCGGGGGCGTGACCTGCTACCATGTTCAACTCCTGCTGGTTAAGCTAATACATCCCCCTTTTTTTTTAATGGACTCTCATTATAAGTTGTGTAACATCTTTAACTCGGCTATAGTTGTGTAAAAAGCTGCACTAATGTAAGTAGGTTGTCAATCTACTCTACTTTTAAACTATTCCACATATCCTAAAATAAACTTTCTTGCACATAAGGTGGATTAAGGATTGCTGTAGTACGGTAATAAAGTGTAGTAATGACCAGAAGAGCCTCGGTGGATCAGTGAAAAGCAAAACACTGACACGCCCCCCCCCCCCCCCCCCCAAAAAAAAACAATGCTGCTGGGAAAAAACTCGACACAGCCAGAAATTTCCATGTGATCCGAGATAATAGCACAGCCCCCCTCCCACGCAGAACATCCCATAATCCACTATTTCCTCAGGATGATGCTTTAGATTTGGATTTCCGCATAAAACTCTCGTTTTAAACCGTTTTTATAAAATAAACGTCATTGGTTTTTTTCCTGCGTGGATTCTAGCGACTCGATGATTGGCTGTTACTCTGTGTCGCATTCAGGTTTTGGCAGAAAGTGTGAGATTTAACCTTATATCTCGTTTAGATATAGCTATGTAGGCCACGGGTATGTAGGCCTCCGACTTGTTTATCTTCCGCCTCAACCTAGATTGAAAAGAGCTGTTTATCATGCACCATCCCCCTCGATTGACAGCTTTGGCAGCCACCCAGACACGACTGGGGGCGGGACGTCGTGTGCGCTCGGCCAATCGAAAGGCGAGATTTGGTGGGTGTTGGCCCTATGGGTTAGGCTGAGGGTTTGTTTTGCTTTTCTGAGGCTCTGTGCTGGGTGCAGAGGCTGAGTAAATGCTGGTGACATTTTTGGAATTTTGTTGTTGTTTGAATAAGCTGCAGATGCTGCATGTTGGATGTGATTGTTGGGATGGAGATGTTTGAGCTGCTGCAGGATGTGCATGTGAGTGCATCATGAGGAGAGATAGGGATATGGTTTAAAATGTTTTTCTGTGGAACACTATGTTCTAATACCTTTATCTATTTTAAATATCTACCTCTGCTCGACATCATTATGAACTTGTGTTAATCTGTTGGCTCTGTGGCTTTTTTTTAATTGTTTTTGGAAACTGCAGCCTATTGTGCTTTAACAGCAGTGTCTGTGCCAGAGCTGGTCATCCACAACAATGGCTGTTGAAACAGTGAGGGATAAAACAACAGTTGTTTACTAAAACCACACGAGCTGCTACCACTTAAAGTGCCATTTGGAATTTTATAGAAATTACCTGATCAAGATATCACACGTTTATTATTCGCTTGAAAATATCGCAATTTGCCCAAACCTTACTGCACACTGTGACGTTGAACTTAATATCAAGATGGGCTTCTTCATATTTTAGATTTGAGTGATGTGTTTAGTTGAATAGTAGCACTGACTAATTGTTTTCTGAACGAACCTTTCAAATCTTAATCTTGCTAAGCTTTTCACTAGAGCTGTAATGATAAGTCGCTCGAATGAAAACTAACTGGCAACAATTTTTACCAAGGGATCTTACATCATATAAGACTCAATATTTTTTGAAGTTTGCAGTGTTTGAGCTTCTTTGTGCTCTTAGACATTGTGTTGGCCTTTTTTTCAGTCTCCAATGTTTTGACAGTTTCATTGGAAAATATAATGATTTGATTAATAGATAAAGATAATAATCAATGGTTGTGGCCCTACTGGTCATATGAAAGCGATCTTGTTTCTGTATTGTTCTTAATCAATCAGATGAATTCACCTTTTGTCTTTGACCTGTTGTGCTGGTCTGATATTCGGGAACCCATTTTGGTTTCAGTTTCTTGCCTTAACTGGTCATCAGTGGACCACCCACTCTGCCTCCTGACCGACAGCTATGACCTGTGTTAACAAGATAAGTTCAGGTGGAACTAATAACATTAATAACAATGGCTCATTCTCAGATATGTCAATGCAGTGCAGCAGTTAACAATGATGATAGTTTCAATAGTGTTTGACGAGTCAAAAATTCTGTTGGCTCCCAAAAAGTAAAGTCATAGTGATTTGATCTGCCTGTTGATACAACACAATATCAGAATAGCCATAGAAATAAATCTTAAAAAACACAATCTTTCAAGCTAAATTGATGGTGAGTGATCGTCCATATTCCCCTTGTTGATTGATTTAGATGAATCACCATTCGTGGTATTTGCTGATAATCTCCCACATGTAAACAGACGGACATATCTGGCCTTTTATCTCTGCATGGATCAGGAGCTGACTTGTATCACTAGGTAACTCAATCCAAATAAGACTCTGCTGATTGGCCTACTTGGATCCTGTCCAATGTTGTCAGGCAGCAATGTGAGCTGTTTGCATGATGGTGGAGCACAGTCGCAGCTTCCTCTCTTTTTGTTTGAACAGGAACTGAGAGGAGAAAAGTCGTCAGCTGTTGAAAATCTCTCTGTTGATTTGTATTTGTGGAACTGGTTGTACGAGAAGATTCAAAGATAAAAGAGGTGAATGATGTTCCCAAACACGGTTTTTCATTATCTGTGTTTATAGTAATACAGATAATTGTTACTGTTATTACTGCTTAGTTTATCGATTGATGTAGCTTCTGTGAGAGTGACAGTTTGGTGCAGGCCACAGTTAAGTAATTAAATACCTAAAATTTTCTCTTATTCTGGCATGCTACCACAAAACCACATTTCATATTTGGCACTTATAACAAAAATACTTGGGCATATTTGCTTGATAACTAACAATCAGTTGTAAAATGAATGACTATCAGACTTTAGTTTTATTTCTGCCACTTAACTAATTGATAAATCTACTAATCCCAGCACGGCAAAGTACATCTTTATTTTTACAATGAGGCTGTGACCCAAGCAGATGCTCTTTTCTGTTTGACGAGCCAATTGTGGGCATTGATGTCATTGAAACAGAAAGCCTTACCTGTGTACAGCAATTGCATTGTGACCCTATATGTAAAAGTGTAAGGGTGTCTTGTTTGTTGTAGCTTTATGATGTATTATGTGGTGTCTGAAAAAGTTGCTAGTGACTGGGGAAAATCTTGTGAAGTACAAAAACAGTTTGGAAACTCAGGCTCTCGGTACATTATTTAACATTTTTCAACTTGCGCAAGTACCCTGACCATAGTTAAGATTTGTTTTGAACCTAAACTTAACTAAAGCTTAAGAGCTAAAAAGAAAAGATCTAATCCTGCCACTCATCTTTGAACTAAGTCTGACCGAACCCTGATGCAGAAACTCAGCTCAAATCTTTTGGGGCCTGTCAGGCCATAAATATCCGGTTCTACATCACAGCCTGTGTCAGCTACTGAGCGGTGAGTTGGATTATATTAAACTCTGCTACTGGAAAATATTCAGCGCAGCTCTGAGTGGTGAGGTGAGAATCACTGTGACTCGGTGTTTGTCAGTGTGAACAAATGTAGGCTGTTTCTGTTTCTCTGTGGAAGAAATGCTCTTGTTATTGTTGTGTGCAGGCCATATGTTATCTCATTCTGCTTTTGCTACCAGTGAAGTCAGACTCGGTTGCCCAGGACAGAAGTACACATTGAGATTTGATAATAATCACAGCTTGTACTCTTAGGTGGGGCTTCTAAATTTATTTGTGGTCTTGTGTGTACATGCATATTTATATGCCCCGACTTGTGCTCTGGTATTCATGAAGGTGTTGCTTTTACAAACTCAGTTGTATGATTTCTGCTCTCTGCCACTTCCTGTCTCTTTGCAAAGTGAGGAGATGCATGAGAACAGATCTCGGGGGTGAGAGTTCATTTGGGTCGTTCAGCACCCAGTGAAAGTGATGTTGCACTCTGAGCATCAGAGAGAGGTGTGTGTCAGCTGCTTGGGTTGTGTCACCATGCAGATTGTCATGTGTCTGCTATGCAAAAGCAGCGAAGGGACCGAACATCATCACATGTGAAACAATGACAGTGTCTCATCCGATGGATGTTTGACTTAGAACAGATGTTATGGACAATTCAGAGGCTGCTGAGATTGGAAAAGTTGGTGCTTGATGCTATGGTGGATGACTAATGGGGGGGTGGCTCAGCGGTGCAGTGATTAACACTGTTGCAAAAGGGTTCCCGGTTCAAATCTGCCAGGGTCTTTCTGTGTGGAGTTTGTTTGCATGTTCTGCATTTCTGCGGGTTGGCTTCCTCCCACAGTCAAAGATATGTAGATTGGGGTTCTATTGGAGACTGAAGTGTTGTTAAACGCAGACTTATATTTACACGGTAATGGGATTTAATGTCGTATGATTTTTGTCACTGTTGATAATAATGATTCATTATAAGAATTGGATACTGAACTCTACCTGTGGACCTGAATGAAAATACCTCGCCTAATGTATCACTTTTCTAGTCTTTGAGGAAAGGCTCATAAATGATATGGTAACACAGAACCATGTGCTGACTAAAATCAAATACATCTTTTTTTTTCAAATAATGTATGTTTGTGGTACAAAAATGTTTTGGCTGCTGGGAGAAGACTTTGGAGGCAAGATGGGGCTGTGGTGCAGTGTCATGCTCTCTTAACTCATGCATGGTTGGGACCCTTTGTAATGATGACTCAGTTCGTTCCAGGGATCTGATGAGTCAGATTTGGGGTTTATGACTTTCCTGTGATCTGATTCTCGAGAGTCAGGGTCGGGTTCTGCTCAATCACAGCTTGTGTTTACGAGGTGACGTTCGACCAAGTGTTTAAAGCTGTTCCGGACGGTCACAGTGAAGGCAGAGAGAAAAGCTGGCTGTAGATCCAGCACCGGAGATACAGACATTCGACATCCAGCAGCTATCAGTAAACAGAGTGTAGCCTGAGGCAACAGTTCAGCATTTTTGGAAGGACTGGATCTGTTTCCCATGATGTGTTCCTTCAAAGATACAGAATTAATTTATCTGCCAAAAAGGCCAGACTGTTATTTTCGCTGACTTGGAGTGGTACATGGAAGAAAACAACAACTTACGCTTAATTTGAATTAATGTCTCTTTAATATATATTCTACTATAAAAAAAATTACGAGATAGTATTAGCATCCGAGGTCCACAAATTCACTTTCCATTCACTCGTGAAGAGGAGGCAGTAATAATCAGTTATCTTCCCTGAGCCTCAGTGTTTGTTTAACAGACTCATTTAGTTTGTCTGTACAGCGGCAGTGAGATAATATGAGCAGCAGAGATGGAGAGATGCTGCATTGCTGGCAGTGAATGGACATCTTTAATAAATACTATCAATATAAATATTGATAAAAGTATATTTCTCAACCCCTAAAATGTTGTTAGCCTGCTAGCTTCTGCAATTTAAGCCATGGCAGCATTGCTTTCCCATTTCCTTTAATATGATATAATAATTGAAAATACATGTTAGTTTCTCCATTTAATGATGGAGAATAAATTATAACTTTGTGACATAACCCAATTAATTGAAGTTACCAGAATTACTCCAGATGTGTTATAACCGAATGATATTTTATACAAGTCTTTTCTAAGTTTGCATCTGTTTTTTTGTAAGCATTTGATTTCTGTTGACAATTTAAATATTCTGGATTTAAGCAGTGAAACAAATTATAATTTTAATGTTTTTATTATTTTATTATTACCTTTTGTTTTGAGCCAAAACTTTAAATTCTGTAATAATCTGTTAACCCTCATGGTCGTCGAGAAAAGCAGCAATATTAACATCTTAGGCAGGAACTAGGGATAGACGACTGGATTCGGTAGGGGATTTCACAGTCCTTGTTGTCATTTTTATGTCCCACTTCATAATTCTTGTCTTTTTCAAAATCAAATATGCTATTGTTGTGCAACTCTTTTTGTGTTTGCACAAGTTCAGTTCATCCTGTTGCAGTTTGATGCAGAGTCACAAGCAAACTCTTGTGGTTAAAGTTTGTTTAACTGATGGGTTATGTCTTTGAGTGCTTCTCTTTTGATTCTAATTCTTCTGCTCTGTGCACGCTCTCTATTTTTACCACAGACTTAAAGCAAACAGAGAACCACAGCAGACCAGACCAGACCAAGTTGAATCAAGTAACTGAAGTCTTCTCCCCTATTCCCTTCCCCCCAGCCCGAAGGTTGCATCCACCAGCAATCTGAGATTATCGCCCTCAGCGGTAATTTATTGTGCCGATCAGACAACCTCACACCACTGGGACTGGACAGGAGTCCCAGAGGTTACACCCACTGGATCCCTAGGCTGTTTCTGGCAATGCCGCAGGTAAGAAGGGGGACAGAGGGAAGGAAATCAAACAGGGAGGCAAGGCCACATTCTACTGGAAATGTGAACACTTGTGGAATCAATAGAAATGTCAGAAGCAGTTTGAAAAACCATGACAACCATACTCTGAATAAATATAGACTTTTAGTTTTATAGTTATAGGAATTATAATATATCTTTATATATTAACTTAAATTAACTTAACTGATACTATCAGCACAAATTAAATGGAACTATATTTGAAAATTCTGCAAATAATGCTTTTGAGTGACGACGCACAGGCCAATGGGATCATAGATTTGAAATATAGTTCAGTGGTGTTGAAGGAGGCGAGAGACTGACCCACAATCAGTGTGACCTCTGAGGACATTGCATCCAAACAGCTGCTGGGGGCAGATGTGCTAACAGGGAACGATTAAGTGTATGAATTTGTGAACTCTGGATCCTCTGGAAAAATATTCCTGAAACAATGCTGGAAGTATAATTGTTTCTGTTCTCCTGTGTGGTGCTGGATTAAGAAACGTTACACAATCAGCCTTTCCCTTCTGCACATTCTTTATCACATTATCATTCATATTGTAAACTTCAGTGAGAAAAGACAATTACACAGCAATATGTGGTGTGTAAAATTAAGAAATTGCATTAGTTATTGTTGTAGCTGTTCTGTACCGACTCCTTGAGCTACTTTTTAGTGTAGTTTTAAAGGAGTTTTTGTGAGGGTGATGTCTTGAATATTTATCTTAAATTTGCTCTTTTTCTTGTTATGTTAAAGCCTAGCATCATTGGGATGGAGCCTCCCTTTGCAGACGCATTTCAAAACTACTCGTTTGCTGACCAGGTGCTGACCAGCACTGATCTGCTCTCTACCAGTTCTGACCCAGATTTCATGTATGAAATGGTGAGTTACTGCAAGCACACACACAGACACACACACACAGACACACACACACTTTGAGCCTGATTTCTTTAAAAATCAGTCACGGCTGCACACGCTCATTCAAATCAAACCTCTGAAAACTCGAAAAAATTCTATTCCCTCATGCATAGACTATTTTAATTTCTGATATTGGCTTTTACCAATCCAATGTTGTTAGTGCTACACAAAAATGATAAGTTCTGAAGATTATTGGGAGGCATAGATATAGCTATGTAGGCCACGGGTATATAGGGTTAGGGTTAGGGTCCGACTTGTTTATCTTCCGCCTCAACCTAGAGCTGTTTATCATGCACCAGCCTCCTCGATTGACATTTTTGGCAGCCACCCAGACACGCTAGGGGCGGGACGTCGTGTGCGCTCGGCCAATCGAAAGGCGAGATTTGGTGAGTGTTGGCCCTATGCGTTAGGCTGAGGGTTTGTTTTGCTTTGCTGAGGCTCTGTGCTGAGTGCAGAGGCTGGTTAAATGCTGGTGACATTTATGGAATTTTGTTGTTGTTTAGAATAAGCTTGTAAGAAGAAAAATGGTCGCAGTGAGATGATCCATGAAATGCTGCAGACGACAGCCTCTTAATGTGCTTTGTGAGATTCAGTACACCTCCAGTGTGTCATCAAGGCAAACACTTTCGACCTTCCCATGGTTGGCAGTGGAAAAACACTTGAGTCATTACAGTTGCTCCCAGCTCAGCTCAGCTCAGCATGGGTATCTCCAGCTGTCTCTAAAAAATAGGTTACATGATACAGAGAGCACAAGCATCACTGCTGCTTTTTCTGCTATAACACAATAGACCATCTTCATAGAAAAGTGCATGTAAATTGAAATGTCCAGTATCAATCCTCCTCTGCAACGCTTATATTTGGAGTGTTAAGAGATTTTTACATGATTTGTACTCATCATGATTTTCAGTCATGTACTATTCCCTCACATTTTCAGTGGTTTTCAGCCATAGTACTACTAAATGTGAGGGATGTGATTTAAATGTCATTGAAAAGCTGTAAATAAACATGTGCATGTGGTCAGCACAGGTGCCAGCGTGGCCTTTTAAATAGCGATCTGTATCTTATTGTTTGTCACCCATGTGACATTTGCCAGGCTCCCAGGTGGGTGGCGTGAGGCAGCTTTAAACAGACCGCTCCCTTGTCACAGCTCGGTCTGTCAGCTGCAGGTGTCCACCTCAATTTCCTCCCGGCTCCAGACTAATCAACACTGATTCACTGCCGAGATCTCGGTTTGCATAGCAACACATTAATATGGAGGATGACCTGTCGTATCTCCAGTTCGTTTTCAGTGCAGACAGATATGGGTTAACTTAATACCCGCTTAAACTCTCGGAAAAAGCAACGAAGGCTGAGTTTTCTGCAGAAAAAAACAATAATCATAATGATAATAATTACAAACCTTTATTTTACTGCACTTTTCGGCAGACAAATCCCACATAAATCCAAATTCTTCCTGTCAAATCCAGACGTTCTTCTCCAGGAAATTAAATGCAACTGGTTCATGTCTTAATTTATCCGTGCTTGACTCACCTCCATCTTTTCCTCTTCACTGCAGGACCGAGACATGACCCACAGGCAGAGCCCCTGTGGGGACAGCATGGTGGGTATCGGCGATGGTGGAAAGGAGATGGAGGGCTGCGTCGATCAGCTCATGGGTATGGCCGAGTGTGACACGGTCGACAGCACCCCGGCGTTCGAACAGTGGGACTCCTACTGGGAGGACCTCACCAGGTATGGGATCATTTATTTACCAGCATTAGCCTTTTTTTTTTACATCCAGTTAAAAATAGCTGCAAGTAAATAAGATTGCGAATGACATCACTTGCGAACAGATTGTGATGTAACTAATATTCAGCGGGGACGATACGGGATGTTGGGTGAGAGATAGAAATGTGTGCCAGCTGAGGGGATAGTCTCTGAAGCCTAAACCTGAGGTGGAAGAGGCTTTTGTGAGCTTTGGGGAATGTGCTGCTGACGAGGTTGATTGACTTCACATTTAAGAGGAACAGAGGGAAAGCGTTGTATGTTTTGGGTGAGTCATTCTTTTACAACCTCTACTGACCAGACTACTCCCACGCAGCTGTTTGCTAGCTCCAATCGTTTTATGAGAACTGTTTCTGGAACGCAATGAAAGGGAGACAGCTCAGTATGAGTGTGTGAAAACTTCCTGATGAAGAGATAAGACCGACTCTTGCCCCTGTGATCTATTTCTGTCTTGTGGTATGAAGAGGTTTGACTGCCTCCAGGTATCTGTCACTTTTTACAAAAGCAGAAAACAATAAACTGAACATTAACCAAAAAATATCACAGGAGTGAATACAATCATAAACATGTGCAAAACATTTGCTCGGGGGGGGATTGAACTGAGGTGCAGATACGTCGTGCAGACTCGAAACAACAGCTTCAAATACTCTGTGACCATGAACGTACAAAGATGTGAGGGATCCAGAGAACTTAAATTGAGTTAACATGGATAATTAATGACAGCGATGTTAAACATTCAGTGTGTATTTAACCGTAGGCTATTTTGTTGGCTGTTGTGTGACCAGTGTTATGTATTGATGATGTGATGATAATGAGGCTGAGCTGAAAGACTCATTTGGGCAGGGATCATTTTAGTTTTAAAACTAAGATGGATTAGTGAGGATGTAGCCCAAGTCTCTGTTTGTTTACTTTGTAACAATAAAACTCTGTCAAAGTATGTTTATATCTAGACTAGGACTCCATGGGTAGAGACTGAGAGTCATTAAAGTTACGACAGATTATGTTTACATTTGCACTGAAAAAAAGGAAATAATTACATTTAAAGGATATATAACTAGAGAATAGCTGTTCGCTGTTGATAGACCTTTGTCTCTCTGTGCTTACAGATACACACGGCTGGCCAGCTGTGACATCTGGGGGAACAAAGAGGTGGATTTCCTTGGATTGGATGACTTTACCAGTCCCTACCAGGATGAGGATGTGATCAGTCAAACCCCGACACTGGCTCAGCTCAACAGCGAAGATTCCCTGCCCGTGTGTGAGGCCCTCTACCCCCCTGCTGATATGACCCTGCCTTCCCCTCTGCCTCCACTTCAACCATCCCAGTTTCCAGGTCACAGTAAGAGACCCCTGTTCCCCGGCAAAGGATCTGGCCCAGGACCTGCACGGCCCTCCCCAAGTTCTTCATGCCGTCCTTCTCGCAGTTTTGTCCCAGACTTCCCTGAAAGTTCCAAAAAAGCCACCCGACCTGTCCCCTCCAGCACTGAGACTATGGCTAAGACCCAGAGCCAGCTCAGTCTCACCCAGAACCAAGCTGAAAGAGAGATCCAGGGCAGAGGAGCCAAGATGGCCGCCCACACTTCCCATGGCTCTGTCTTTGTGCGGAAGGCTAAAGTCCGTGTTAGCCCAGTGGATAAAGCTCAGCCCAACCTGCCCTCCAAGACTGATTTTCAGATGTCAGATGTGCCTCCACCTCTCTCCCAGCCCAAAGAAGAAAAGGCTTCCACTTCATCTAGTGCCGCTGCAGTGGGATGTCCTGATGCAGCAGCCGGTAGCTCCAGCAGCCTGACGGGCTTTGAGAAGGGTGAAGAGGGGACCGGGAGGAGAGAGATGCCTGTAGGCTGGTCTGCCACTGTGCCTCAACTCGTGGAGACGAGTCAGGCAATGGAGGGCACCGCCTCTGGGATGGAGAGTATCGCTGGCAGTGTGGCAGGTGCTAGCGGTGGCGTCCTGGTTGCCGAGGCGACGGAGAAGAGCAAGGAGGAGGAGCACAACTACTCCCTTTTCCTGACCCGCAGCAGGCTGGCCGGCAAAACCCCCCTCCCAGAGGAGGACGAGGAAGAGGAGGATGAGGAAGAAGCGGATGAGGAGGAGGAAGGCGACGGACTGGATCTAGATGACGAAGACCATGATGAAGGTTTTGGCAGCGAGCATGAGCTTTCTGAGAATGACGAGGAGGAGGAAGAAGAGGAAGAGGAGGAGGAGGAGGAGGAGGATGAAGATTACGAAGCAGACAAAGACGATGATATGAGTGACACCTTCTCTGAGCCAGGTAGCCCTCATCAAAGTACATCTGGTAAACAAATGTAACCAATCGCTGGGATGTTGTTCATTAACAAATACTTGCTTTTTCTGTCTCAGTTTTACCATAATTTTCCCTATTTATCTTTCCTTTTTTCGAATTTAATCCGTCCCGCAACTTCTTCCAGGCTGTGACATGGACGTGTCGGATGATACTAAAGGCGTGACAGCTGGAGTCTCCAGCCGGAAGAGAAGCAGGCGCCGCTACTTCTGGGAGTACAGCGAACAGGTCACCCCCTCCAAACAGGAACGCATGCTTAAGCCGTCTGAGTGGGACAGACACACGCTGCCTAGCAACCTGTACCAGAAGAACGGGCCTCTCCATGGTACACATTCTCACACACACACACTCACACACACACATGCTCACATCCTGTATATCTTAGTACGGTCTTTCAGTAGGAAGGTCGTTGTTTGGATTTTTAACAACAGCAGCCACCACTGGCCGTGTTTCCAAGCAAATCCTATATACATCAACTAACATGAAATTAATGCAGAATTAGAAATCCATTTAAAAACATGAAGCTACTTAGTTTCACTTAGAATAGAAATTATATTTTCATATACCGAGATGAGAATAAAATCCCCACCTTTTTGCCGTGTCATTGCTCTGCATTTATCTGTTGAGTCATTGTTGAAACAGTTTTAATGTGGAAACAATCTCTTATCACTCGTCATGCAGGAAAATACATGCTGAAGAAGTCACGTCGCACAGATGTGGAAGACCTGACTCCCAATCCACGTAAGTTGCTGCAGATCGGCACCGAGCTCCGCAAACTGAACAAGGTGATCAGCGACTTGACGCCCGTGAGCGAGCTGCCGCTGACTGCACGACCCCGGTCCCGCAAGGAGAAGAACAAGCTGGCGTCCAGGTAAAACGTGCACACATGTAGTAGTAATATGTCGTTTCGATCCCTTTAGTTAAGGCTTGAGGAGTTAGGCTTGCTGAAGTCAGGATGCTGGCTGGAGAGCAGCGGTCTATTTCTCTGTGCCTAACATCTGTTGTGTTTTGTAGAGCTTGTCGTCTGAAGAAGAAAGCCCAGTATGAAGCAAACAAGGTGAAGCTCTGGGGACTCAGCACGGAATATGGTATGTAACTGCATGTTTCACTTTTTATAGCAAGTACATCAACCTCTACATCCAATTTTAATAGTTTATTTGTAAATTTCTTATCAAATGTATTTTATTTCACTCTCATTATATTTCTGTTGTTTTACATAGTATCTGTTAAAGCTTTGTTACATTAAAAACGTAATCATTAACAAGTATAATGTGATTTGTCAAAATATCAGATCTGCTGTGTTTTGAATCAGTCATTTTGTTCATGTTTCTGAGTGTGTTATCTTTGCTCTGATGTTGATCTTCCTGCAGATCGGCTGCTCTTCGTGATCAATACCATCAAGGAGGAGATAGTGGTGCGA
This sequence comes from Limanda limanda, assembly GCF_963576545.1. NCBI lineage: Eukaryota > Metazoa > Chordata > Actinopteri > Pleuronectiformes > Pleuronectidae > Limanda > Limanda limanda. The sequence goes on along the minus strand of NC_083649.1, from coordinate 11,802,352 downwards.
GTGGAGGACTCTACTCCTCGTACAACCAACATGACAGACACCCTGGAGCGGCTCATCCAGGAGACACTTGGTGAGAATTAAAGAAGCATATACCGTAATCACTGTATAACAGAAAATAAATGTATCAAAGCAGCAACATATAAACAGGCAGGGGCAAAAAAAACCTCAAAAAGACAGACAATAATATACCAAATACATTAATAAATCATATCTGTTTGCAGTGGCATCCCCAGTTGCCGGGCAGACGTCAGAATTTGTCAACAAGATCTTGGAGAACACCGGACGCGGCGATCCCACCGGCGGACTGGTTGGCCTGCGAGTTCCCACCTCCAAAATCTAGACAAACCGCCGTCCACTGAGAGGAGTGGGCTTAATATTACCACCGTGCTGTCCCATTGTAACTATGCTCCCCTCTGCATGCCCCTCCAACCCCGCGCACATACACATTGTTAGTCACACAAACACACATACATCTCCCTGTGTGTGTGTATGTATGTGTGCTTGTTTAAAGCCATGCACATGTATGGCCTACACCGTAGCTTTCTGTCTCTGCAAACTGCATGCAGAGTCACTGTCTCCCAACCCATCGTGAGCATCTGTTGGGAAACGCGCCTCTAAAAGCAAAGGATGGTTTGGTGTATAGCTAACAGCACGTCCTAAATCCACTGGTGATTATTAGATGTGTTTAACATAACATTGTTTCGAGGTGGTTCTGTTGGAGGTCCGCTTCCAACGCTGAGACAGACAGTCACCCGAGTGCAACTACTGGAAAACTTTCACACAGTCTGTTTGAGATTGTTATGACGGAGGAAGAACCGTTGAACATTGGACCCCATCAAAGGTTGAAAAGGTTCCAGGTCTCTTTTCCTAGAAGAGCTTCGCTTCACATGGCAACAAAATTGAACTTCGTGATGTGAACTCAACCCACTGAGTTAAAGCACTTTGATGAAAATGGCTCTGAATGCCAAGACAGCTGCTGAAAAAATACGGCAGCACGCTTGTTACAGGGTGGCAAGTTATATTTTGTATTGAAGGCCTAAATATGTTCATGCCATGCCCTGTTTGCCAATCAGCTCATTGAAATTAATGTTCCAAAAAAAAGTTGAATCTTAGGAATTGAGTAACATCCTGCTGGGGTGGAGTTTGTTGCAGGCAGGAGGAAGCTTAATGGCTCATTATCTGGACAGGAGGTTTTTTGACCATGTGGAGAGGAAGCGCATGTAGTTTGGTGCTTTTTGACCTTGTGCTAGTTTTAACTGGACTGAGTGAAACGGGAGCGTTTTGCCAGTATGGGAGTGGACTGTGAGGAAGATCCTGGTGGTGATGAAGAAGACATTAGCAGTGATCCATCTCCTCAAAGAGTCATACACAGGTGTACATAGAAGTGTCTCCCAGTGAAAAACGGCACCGGCTCCACTTTTTGTACAGTAGAGTTGACCAGGCTAACAGTTTGGTGTGTTCATACTAGTGTTTGATCAAAGTTCTATTCATTGTGCCTTGTTTATGTATGTATGTGTGTGTATGTTTCTGTACGTCTGAGTGCGTATGTGAGAGAGACTGAACGAGAAGAGGCGATTGCTCAGAACTCCCCGAGGTCCAGTCAAGGAGAGGACTACTTTACCCTGAGGGAGGATGTCAGTGAATGTTAGGAGGGGGACACCTGTGGGGTTATGGTGTATTTCAGTTGTTTAAAGATGTTCTGAATGTATATAAAACAAATGGAAGCTCTCGTTGCTGGATGCCACAGAGTCTGTGTATATAAGGAGGGCTCTGCAATAGAATACTTATGGTTTTTGGTACTTTGTCTTTTTTGGGGGGAGGGGCAGGGTTAACGAATATTTTTCGTTAAGAGTTACAAAAAATATTTGCACACTATATTTTGATTGTTTTTTGTACCAAAGACACATGCAACGAACCGGCGACCAGCCTGTTAAAGTAAGGTTTTGCACAGCTTACCTGACGCCGTATTGAATGTAAGAAATGTGGGAGGGTCAGGGAACTTCATAGAACTGTGAAATTAGCTTGGGTCCAATTCTGTACAGAAAAGGAACATTCATTTTTTTTTTCTAACATTTTTACCCTATTTGTGGGCTTCTCCAGAAAATGTGTTGCCTAAGCACTTCATTCCTGAACTGATTCCTCTCTCCACATGCGAATTGTGTTGACAGCTCTACCTAGGACAAGAACCAAGAGCACTAGTTGATAAGCTATGTTACATTTTATGATTGTTTGTTAAAATTTCACCAACAATAACCAAAATGTTCTCTTTCTTTATTACTTGTTCAAGAAACTGTTTGTAGATGAGGACTAGTTCTTCAACAAAATAATAACTGAATTGTGTTTTAAAGTACTGTATTTAAAAAAACATAAATGATATACCTTTCAAAGGTGAGATGCCACTTTTCATGACACCTGATTAAATTTCTTAGCATGACACATTTCTATAGCCCATTCTTGCATTAGAAACTTAGAGGAAAAACTGAAAAACCAAAAAAAAAAGGTTCTTGTTATATTTTTGTAATTTTAGCTGCCTGCTAGCTTTCCTGACAGTGGGGAACTATTTGTTTTGTCAGATTCTCCAAGTGGAGAGAGGGAGATGTGGAATACAGAGGATTGGATTAATTTAAAACACAACGCGCCAAGCAATGGTCTAGTTTAAAGTCTGGTCTATTAAGAGAATGAGGACAGGCTGTCTTTAGCGCAGACAGGGACATGTCCAAGAAACTCAGAGGATAGCAGTGTGGAGATGGGAGGGCAGTATTGTCATAGATGCTATAACATAGACTGTATATAAAGATGGACGAAGTCTACATCTCTTCCTGCTGTACAAAAATGAAGCCAAAATACCCCTGGTATGGTTGCTGGCGTCTTTTGACATCCTATACAAAGGTTCTGTTGATACACACGCTCAACCAAAAGCAAGTGAGTCTCAGCTGTCAACCAATGATATCTCACTGCTTGTAACATAAAATAACTAATTAAAACCAAACTAACTTGTAAACTACCTAAAATGACAGAAAGCGTCTGAGAGAAAAATGTATTTCCCATGCCCTTTTTAGTTGGGTCCATTTCCCATCCACTAACATGGTGGAGGCATGGTTAATATCCTGTACTGCAGCCAGCCACCAGGGGATCGATCAAGAAGTTTTTGGCTTCACTTTTGGGGAGCCGTCCATCTTTATTTACTTTCTCTCTGTTGTAAATACGACAAAGCCCTTTCTGTCCCAGACTTATCTGGATTCAACACTGTGCGTTGTTTTTTAGATTTTCAGACGTATTCCCTCTTTAACCGTGAAGCTGGTTGAATTCTGCATTTCCTGGTCGTGACATTTCTTCCTCTGAGGTTGAACCGCTCAGTTTTTATATCTGCCTGGCCTCGCCTTCAGTTCCCAGCATACGTTCGCTCATCAAATCTCAAGTCACAAAAGTTTCAGGCCACAAAAAGGCAGCGTGTCCCAACCTTTAACAATGCATGTCATGCTTCCCTCCCCGTTGCCTGCTCAGAGGAAACTCTCGCCATTACCAGGAAGTGCCGTATTCAACCAGAGTTCAATATGTTTGAAAAATAAGTGCTTGATAAATTCAGGTTAGTGCTAGTGAAGAGAGTTCTCCTTCACATAATGACGATGGCAATGCAGAGCTGTGGTCTTTCTGTACCATGCGAGTGAATAACAGGTAGTGCTACACACACATATATATCTATATATCTATATATATTTTTACTGTTATCCATTTTGTCTAAAAAGGGAGAAATGGTGCTTTTCAGAAACTAGAGAGACGAGTATCCATGATTCTTATTCGACTTCTTAGTCTAGTTGTAGCCTAATGACTTGCTCTCCCCTGCCGTCCATAGCTATTTTCTTAGTCGTGATTCATTTTTGTAAATAGACTATAAGTTAATATGTATCTTATAAATGTTAGATATATGTATAGAATACTATATCTTATATGTTTGAAAACAAAAGCACTTTGTCCAAAAAACAAAAAACAAAAAAAAGAAAAGCATTTTTTTCTTCCATTTGCTGCTAAAAGGCCTGGTGTGAATGCTGCAAGTGTACTTGATGACCACTTGCTAGGATAGGTCTATTACCTGAATTGGCTAGGTCTATGTACTAGCAGGAGAATGGAGTGCGGGTGTGGCCTGTCGAGGGTTAGATCCAAATGTTTCTGGAGCCGTGTAATGATATGAGATATCTTTGCTCGGCTTTGAGAAGCCGGGTGTGTCGATAGGATCGATCTACTTCCTGGTTAGGAGGGACTGTGAGGATTGTGTTTTTGTGGTCTTAAAAAAAAAAGAAAAAAAAGAGGGTTTTGATTCCAGGGCCCCTACGTTGATCCTGATGCTGACCTCCTTGGCGTCATGATTCATTTTGCCTTCAGTAGAGGTTTCCTATGGAAAAACTGATTCTGCTTTGGCTTCCTCTTCAGGGTGATGTACAGTGTAGACACATTTCTCCAGAGAGCTATATTGTTATCATTTGTAAACTGATTTCTACTTGTGACTTAATGAGGAGGGGTTGAGCCTGGGGCGGCCAGGAAGAGCTTGTTTGAAAGTAGCTGTTCCTGGCCGCCTCTGGGGAAGTTACTATATCACTGTACTGTATGGCAAGCCAATTACAAATGAAGACTCAATCCGGACACTTATTGCCTTCTTAAAGAACTTCAGAGACACACAAATAAAAACAATAGCAGACGTGTCAGTTACGGAGAGATGTGCCTGACGTTTCTGACATGTTCTGCTAATGTGCGTTCACCAACAACAACAATAAAACCATTCAGCCTGATTGGCTCAAAACAATCTTGATTGAAGTAGCAGACATGGTGAAATATGCCTGAAAAAACTACTCGTGCTTTGTTGCGTCCTTTTTTTGGACAATGTTCCGAGGCATTTTCTCAGCCGTAATTTTGCCCGAGTGAAGAAGGGGGTCAAAAGTGATTAAAGGGCCGCTGGCTGACACTGGCTGGCAAGAACGCCGTGGGCGTTTTATTGGCGATCACAAGTCTGGTTCAAGCAGGAGCCCTCACAGGTTTTCACATTTAACGTGAAAGGTGCAAGCTGTGCAACTTTACATTCAAACCAGGAGACTCTGTGGCATTTTAACAGTCAAGGAAATGAGTGAATAAAAAAGATCCACGCCAGTAAAATGATTCCTTCTTCTTTTGATTTTCTGATGAACCCTTTTCAGTCAAATATTAAGCTAATTGAGTGTGTAACTTTGTGCTACTCTTGTCCAATAAAAGCTAAGTGGATCCATAAAGCTCTTCTTCAGCAAATCAGGGTAATATCGTTCTTCTATCTGACATACTGTAAGTGATGACATATACAAACCGAAAGAAAATATATTTATATTCCAATTATTGTCGCCATTCTTTACTCTGTACAAAATATTGTACCTGTGTGTGTGTGTGTGTTTTCTGACTTATCAATGTCAATCAATATGGTGCAACGATCTTGACACAAAAAAAAACGGCCAACAGACTTGTCACAAGAATTCACGTTCTCCACTCTAAAACACGTTTTTCTCTCACGAAGGATCAGACTCTTGATTTCCAGATGTGATCCAGCTGTGGTGTGTCATGTGGTGCTGATTGTTTCTCTTTATCAAAGAAATGATCCAAGAACGAAATTGGCATCTGTGTAAAGATCCGACTCACATTTTCCATTTGATGATTGTCCGATAGCTGTCATCAGAGCAGATTGACTCTGCAGATTGATGGCGTGATTTCCCTGTTGGACCAATCAGAAGAAGACTCACACTGATTTTTGCTCACAACCACAACAGACTGATGATTTCCGTATTATTGATTTGTGTGATCGTTATTGTTAAACGTACCATTTTCTGTTTTGTAAAAGCCAGACTTCGGGATTTAACATCACTGCGATGATGGATCTTTATTCCCTTTGGCCAAGACAAAAGATTTTCAAAATAACCCCCAAATTAATACACAAATGATTTCCAGTGGAAATATTTGGTAAGAATGAATTAGAATTCCAGCGATAAATAATGAATTAGTATTTATTTGGATTCAAAAATGAATAAAATGATTTAATGTAATGTGCTCTATCGAGCATTTAGGCTGGTTTTATAGCAGAAACTTCAAGGATTTGGTCTCACCGCCCTGAAGTCCGTTATCCCACATATTCTCCTTGCCTCCCGCAAGCTGTGATTTCAGGTCCCAGAGTCTGGCTTTGAGGGTTTAGATTTTTCTTCCGATGCATTTCAACTGTGTTGTATCTTGTTCAAACCCTCGTTGCTTGTAAAAACACCTCATCTCCAGGTGCAGCGCGCTGACGAGCCTCTGTGTAAATTCGATGCATACAGAAATGTAAGATGCATTTGGAGTAATGTCTTTTGCATGATGATTTCCTGCATAGAACCGAGAGAATCAAGGGATGTCCGGGGTTCTTGCAGATTAAGAAAAAACATGGCCAGTCGGCAAAAAACATCATATTCATTGTCACGAGGTTGTTGCATGACTTTTTGCGCTCACTGTACTCTCAGTCGAATGATTGATTTCAAACTTGCTGCTATTGAATGAGCACAAAGAGATTTTTGGTTTAGATTGTCCACACACTCACCCCTGTTTTTCTTTTTTTCCATTGAGTTTTCTTCATGTGAGAGTCAACAGACCAAAAGCGTTACTCACCTTGCTCTTGGTTTTTACATGAACAAGAGAAAAAAACAACATTTTGAATACGATGCCTGATGAACCAGGTGCCTTTATCAAATATATGAGAACACAAATCGGCACCTGCTGTCGGTCTGGGGGGGTTTCCCTGCAGAAACAAAGGGGCTGGGTTTCCCAAAACCTAAACTTGAAGAAAAACGAAAACCTCACCAAATTTGTATAATAATCAGCCTTTAAATGCAGATAGAAGCTATTGTCTGCACAGAAAAACTCACCCTGCATACATGTTCCCTTTTTGTAAGCGCAGAAGAGCGTAAATGACAATGTGTTGAAGTAAATTTGTGTCGTCTTGGGAAACCTGGTTCTGTTTTTTAACTCTTTCTCTGCCCACTACGCCACGTTCGTGTGTTTCCTGTATTGGCTGCTGCTGCTATCACCGCTGGTGTGTGTCCGTGTAGAGAAGAGCAAACTTCCACTGTGTCTGAGGCAGAGGGAGACTCGGGCCTGACTTTTAACTTGTCAATTACAAGGACAAGTTCTTCTTTGGTGTCGAGGCGGAGCACTGTGCTGCTGCCTCTTGAGACCTTATCGAGAGGGGGGGTAAAAAAAACAACTAAAAACAACAAACACACATGACCGAACTTTCCTTTTCTTAACTTTGCTATATTGAAGTGCCAGACCCTCCTTGAAGTCAGTGTTGGCACTGAGTCGCTGAGGATGCGAATAAAGCGACAAACTGAGCATGGAGGTAAACTGTGGTGCTAATCTGTCAGTGGCTGGGTGCTAAGGCTGTGTTAAAAAGCTGTATTAGCCATATTATTCCTTCTGTTGTCCACTCTGGTCAGTCTCGTGTTTCTGACTGCTGCACTGCTGTACGCTGACATAGCGAGGTATAATTCTGCTGCTGCTTTGCTGTTGATGTAGACTAGTCTTCTTGTTGTCGGGATCCAGAAAGATCGTGAATGTTGTATCCTTATATATGGGCGCTGTCCTGCTCGTTTGTCTCAACCTTTTTATTTTTTAATTGAGATTATAGTTTGATATTTATGCTCTGAGTCTGTCCAATGTTGCACGTTTGAATTTGTATTCCTAAATTATATTTTATTGCCTTTACCCCTGACCCCAGTGTTGATGCCATTTATTTGATATTTATTTGTTCAGTCCTGTAAATTATAGTGTGAGGACACCGTTTGTTTGAACTAGACTTTATAGCTTTTCCACTGAAGTGGGTTTTTCCAGTCAGAGACTTTACTTGAGACCCACAGACTCATATCACAGTCACAGTGAAACATAATATTCCATTTAATTACGATTTTTAATAATGCTCTAAGACAAATTGCTGAACAAAAAACAGAGAAGCAAGTCAAAGCAAATGATTTACATTTTTAAATGTTGAAATGATATAATCACACATTAGATTAAAAAGCTGAAGGCAACACCAGATTAGTTTGCATACAAAACTTAATGTAAGTCATTACATCAATTTAGAAAAACACCACACAATCTGGCCTCAGTTATATCCGTCTTCTTCCTTCCTGTCCTTCAGTATCCTATTATTTAAGTTTCCTCTGCGCTTTGTTCTGCCCTGACGCAGGTTTAAGGAAACACACATTTCTGCAGATTTACAGTTTCATTGTGACTGCGAGTAACTGACGTCTGTGAAGCTCATGAAGCGTTCTGGCATCTGAGGTTTTGATGCGATGACAGTTTCTGGCCCTGAACCAGGATCAGCTAACTGAACCTTCGGGTGCTCCGCAGCCTTTGAGCTCAGGTCAGGGGTCGGCTCGACTACTCTCTCTAACCTAGTTGGGGAAATTTGAGAAAAGATTCGATCGTGACCGTGAGATCACGTTTTCTAGGGGAAACTTTACCGAGATGTTTCGCCCTTTCTGAGTTCTTTTTAATTTTTTTTGTTGGTTTCTTCAGAAGGGCTTTGGTCAGCAGTCGTCTCGTCAGGGAGTCCCTGAGATTATAGCTGGTGGGCAGAGACCCCTCAACCTCGAGGAGAGGTTCCATTTCCTCTTCTGCAGACTAATCTTATTAAAGCAAAATGACAACAACAACCCACTCTCGGTGATAAAAACAAAAGCCCTCTTTCTATATTTACACACTTATCATCCAACACTGCAATGATTTACATCTCCTTCCAGACTTTGCCAAACTGCATGGAGCGAGAGACATTTATCGAAAGAAGATATTTGTCCTGAAACATTTGTTTCTTTTTTTTTCTTTTCTTTTTTTTTACTTTTGATATAAATGACAGACAGGAAGACGTTTTTATAGGAAATCCGGGCCAGTCCAAACATGTAGAGAATGTGGGAGGTATCTGTCACTCTGAGCTCCGCAGCTACATGCCATGGTTATGATGCTTCTGGTCTTGTATGGTCACTTGTTTGACTCGATCAACAGCATGGGATCTTTCTGTAATTAGTCCTGTGTATGTTCCTCTCACCAGTCTCAGTAGGGTGACTGTACTCCATTGCTAAGTGCTCTATAATAGATCTCTTGGTGATTATAATTTCATAACTAAGCAAAACCTGCAGAAAGTGTATCCTGCTGAAACTAACTTGATCCTCTCTTTAGCGATGACGTCTATATTTGTAGTTCACATATATGCCTGTTCTATTACAATATCTTGACAATTGTTATATTTATGTTGTGTAATAAATGTCGTGCTGGGTTTATACTTTTGTTCTTACTAACTTTTTTTTGAATTTTTTTTCTCTGAGGCACAATGGGTGGCTTTATGCACAAGCATGAAAATGTAAAAGACGTTTATTTTTATTTCCTCCAATCTTTTTGTTTGTACTGTAACGACTGGTTCTTTTTCAGAGCTTCTGACAGGTTTTGTCTCCGGCTGCTCCACATCCTGCAGACATCTGCCCTGAATCTCTGTTGTGTTTATTGTGCCTCTTTTTGTTTTCTTTTGTTCTTTTGAAATCATTCTTTCTCTGTTGTATCAGGAGTTGGTACCACAACTTTGCTTGTAACCACAATAGTCTGATTATGTTGATTGATTTTAATATCAAAACAATAAAAAACATTAGCACCCCATCACGTCTCTGGTCTGATTCATTAGTAGGCATAACTGTTAGTGAAATGAAGACTCAAATGTACATTCTGATTTTCATCCATTTTAATTGATGGAAACAAATTCTATACGTCAAACAATATTCTGTGTGTAATTGTGCCTGTTTGACTTTTAAGTAAAGTTAAGGTCATAAATTCTAAAATAAAGGCTCATACTTTGTTGTGTATTTTCATTCTCACACAGCAGTGACACACTCAATTTGTTGTCCAGCATTTTATTGCAAATAACTTTATTTTGAATCCCAGTTGTATAGTCTGTTTACCATCGTCAAATTTGTGTAAATGTTTTGATATTAACAATATTTAACATGACGCGATATCAAAGAAATAAAAACTAGAGCCCGACGGATTTAGCGGTTTGCTATATAAGCTAACATGCTAACATGAAAATGCTTTGTTTTTACAAAATAAACAATGCGGTTGTATATTTATTTCTTTATTTTATGCAAATCTATGCTCTATATTTACATTTTACTTGAAAAAAACATGTTTATTTTCTCAATTGAAATAATATAGGGTGAGTTGTGCATGATAAAGTCTATGATTAAACTGAAATACATCGAACTTCAATTAAATCTTTTCTAAATTGAATATCAACTAGCTCTGATGTAAAAACCAAACTCAGAGACAAAGAGTTGAAGCCCACATAACTTACGGAGTGTAATATACAAATGTCCATAAGCAGCAGAAATTAGATAAACCCACTTTATGATGGTCAGAAAAGTATTTTGAATTTACTACTCACAGTTTTTATTTTAAACATATTTGTCAGCATGACTTTAATGATTTTAAATGAATTAAATACTTTATCAGGTCCTTACTTTGTTTCCCTCTCTCCTTCTTTGAGATTATTCCTATTTTTAATTAATTTGCATATAAGCAAACATTTTTTCTCTATATACCACCGTCTTTGGTGCTTCGCCTTTTAGCGGATCGCCTTGATTTGTCCGTCCAGCTTGCCGTACAATAACAAACATGGCGTCGTCTGCGGATGTACACGTCCGCATCTGTGGCCAAGAAATAATCAAATATGACCTGGAGATCAAGGCTCTCGTTCAGGTAACATGCGAACACATGTTGTTAGTCAGCTCAGGGTTGTTTACTTCCTACTGGTGTCGGTTTTATTCAAGAAAACAAGAAGCTAACGCGAATTGAACTGAACTGAACCGAGCTGAACCGAACTCGACCACAGAGACATCAACGAAGGGAAACTCGTCTTTTCATAATCGTGATAATCGATACGGTGTTGAACTTGATTGGCTCTGGTCGTTGTCATGTGTGTGAGATGTTTTTGTAGCTGTGAAAACCAAACTCACAACAAACGTAATAGGTAAACAAATTATCAAAGATAAACCTGATGTGTAGAAATAAAACAATTATGCATTTATTAATTCATTGTTGGATCACAAACTGCTTCTCTTAAGTCCTGACATGACTCGATTCTTCAAGGATTTTTATTTAAATGCAGTTAGATATGAGATTATCCAACTACATCTAAAAAGCTCTCCCGAAATTTATAGCTGATTTTGCGATATTGAAATAAGTGGGTAAAGCAGAGGAATATTAGTAGTCAAAGTAGTATAATTATACAAGATAACTATTAAAACCAATAGAACATATATCGACATCATGTTGTTTATATCTCTATTTCAGCTCACTAGAAATATCTATTAGAGCTCAGGCAATCAGGAGGGTTTCATTTTTGTCAATTCCATCAAAACCATTTAACAGTTTTAAGATATTTATCATTTCAAATGTATTTCAATAAAAATTATGAAAAAGTCATTGTAGCTCTCAAGTGAAATTGTTTTTCTAGTTTTCTTTAACACTCAACTTCATATCGGTGGGTTTGGGTCAGAAGAAAATTTCAGGTTGAGCATTGTTCAGTATTTTCAAAAATAAAATAAAACCAGAATTTTCACCACTTTCTAACTTTCTGCAAATTTTGGTAAGAATTTGAGCATGGTAAAGCCCTCAAAAAGCCAATTAATTTGCCTGAATAATAATAATAATAATAACTAAAATTTCTAGGGCTGCAAAGCAGCACTGGGCGGGCCCGAGCACATGCATTTTGAAGCGTTGCATGCGTTTTGCCTGAAAAAAAAAAAAATAATGACCGAGGAAATTTTGACACATAGAGCTGTTCAGGCTTTGACTCTGATCATGAGACAGAAGTTTGGTGGTGACAGGACAATGCACAGTGGAGTTATGAAAACATCGTCTCCTTTGGCGAAGGATGAACCTTCGCCGTACCTCAATGTTTACACTGTTTGAGGAAATGTCGCAATTCTGAGAGAGAGAGAGACGTCACCTTTGCAAGACATAAAGATTCCTTTGAATTATGACCACTGTCACTGCAGGAGTGGAGTTGTTTGTTTACGGCTCAGCATCAAAGGATTCATGGTCCATGTATATCCGCGTTACAGAACATCGTGTTTTAATGGCGTGTAATCAAACTTTGACGCCACGCCACGGTCACACCGTGTGACGAAAAATCAATCCCTCAGTCAGTTTTTATCTCCATCTTGTTGTGATGACACTCATCCCAATTTGAAGTTGATCCGATAAAAAGCCCTGGTACAAGTAAATCAAAGTAAAAATGTGGAATATGGCCAAAATGGCCACTAAATGCAAAATAGCAGGCTTCCTGTTGTGTTTTTCAAATTGCACCTAAATACTTTTTTGTTTGTCTGGTCATGATACACCTGTATATTGACTTTTGTGAAGACCGGTCAATGTGAACACGTTCCAGGGGTCTCGGGGGGCACCGTTGAGCCATTTTGCGACGCCCATTGAAAATTCCTTCAGAATACGTAAATTTTCACCAATTTCTAACTTTCTGCAAATTTTGGTAAGAATTTGAGCATGGTAAAGCCCTCAAAAAGCCAATTCATTTGCCTGAATAATAATGATCCTTACAATTTCAATAGGGCCTCACCTGAACTTTGATGTCAGTGCTCGGGCCCTTATAATATTTCGTATGAATATATGACAAACTTTATCTACTGTAGCATTGTGTTTATTACTAATGACAAATAATGAAAAAACAGCTGATCTGTTCAGCACAGTGTCGGCTATTACATAATTAAACCTCTACCAGGAATCATTTCAAATTCTATTTAGTATATTACAAATATACTACTTAAGGTTTGTGATTTGATTATTCTTATCGTTTTACCATTTATACGCAAAATTGCATGTACACAAGTAGTATAAGTATTTTATGTTTATTTGATTTGGACATTTCATTTATGTAATTGTTTAACAGGCCGATGCTCAATGTGTCCTTCCACAGTTTGAAAACTTGAACCAAATTAGAACAAGACAACTCATAACTTTTACCTTTGTACTTCTTAGGACATCAGGGATTGTCCTGGACCTCAGTCTACTCTAAGGGAGCTCAACTCTCAGGTCAAAGAGAAGTTCAACCAGCTCAGGCTCAGAATACAGGTCAGAATCAGCAGCATGCTGCTTTACGTCCGGCAGAATTATTATATAAGATCCAAACAATTTTATTTGATGCAATGTGGTGATATTTCTGCTTTTGTTGTTGTTGTTATTGTCAGGATCTGGAGCTGATGGCCAGAGAGCAGGACAGAGAGACGGAAAGACTGGCCATCCAGGCCGAGACAGAGAGTCAGAGAAGGCAAATGCAGAGGTGAATTCACACACACACACACACACACACACACACACACACACACACACACACACACACACACACACACACACACACACACACACAAAATAGTTTGTGTGACATCAACCATGTTCATTATCAACTTCACTTAAATACCAGCATTTATTCCAGTGATTATTTAGGGAACTGAGACTGGTTTGTTTCCACACGTTTAAATTCTGCTTGGTTGTAACTTCTCTTTGCGCGTTGCATCAGGTTTGGCTGTTTCTCAGACTATAGACACAGATACATAACTTTACCTGATTAATGTTTGTTGGCAGAATCTTTATATATGGGTTATTATGCTACTGTAAGCTCATAGTTTCTGTCAGTTGGCAACAAAAAAAAATTCACTCCCTCTTTGGATTTTTCGAGCAATCTAGATGAATATACAGGAGTCTTAAGAGCAACTATTTACATTAAAGGTGTCTTCTTTTTCTATATATTTAAAATGTTCGCGAAGAGGGAACAGAATAACACACATTGGCCTGGGCTTGTTGGGGTTAAACAGCATGTGCGACGTCATCTGTAAAAACAGACCAGATGAGATGCAGAACACTAAAACAGAAGCTGCAATCCTCAATGGGTTATTGTTTTGTCTGTGGATTCCAGTAACCAGACAGCCTGGAGGAAATCTAACCTGGCTTGTAAACTGGCCATAGACCACTTGGAGAAAGACGAGCTGCTGCTTGGAGGAGAAACGCCCGGCACCAGACAGAGGTAACAGCACTTTTCCTGAGATTTTTGGTTATTCATATTTTTCTGCCTGTGGGATGCTGTGTTCCAGGTGACAGGAAACATAGATTTAACAAACTCCCAGTATGCAAAGAATATGATTTTAAATGTAACAATAAATACAATGTTTCCATAACCTGGAAAGCAATAAACCTGCAACACCTGGTATTGTGCATGTATTTATCTTAGGAAGGCGACTAAAGAGAACATCGTGGAAAACAGCAGCAGCATCACGGACAGTCTGATGTCGATCAGCAGATTGATGTCTGAACAGGTGAAGCAGAGCGAGGACACCATCGGCACACTGGGTACGATTCTGAACTTTGTCCATTGTGTCTGTAAACGCATGTGTACAAAAGGTTAATACAGATTATTCTCTTTAAACCTTTAATACCTCTACTCCTCCTCCTCCTCACCACAGCCACCTCCTCCAGGACGGTGCAGGAAACCAATGAGGAGTTCAAAAGCATGACAGGAACCATCTACCTGGGGAGGAAACTGATCCTCAAGTACAACCGGCGGGAGCTGACGGACAAGCTGCTCATCTTCCTGGCCCTGGCGCTCTTCTTCGGTACCGTCCTCTACATCCTGAAGAAGCGCCTCTTCCCCTTCCTCTAGCCAGCCGGCCGGCTCGGTCTGTCGCCTGCTTACAACAAGAATGTCTTCCAGGTGTTTTACTCAGCAAGGCGTTAACTGGCACGTATGAGATGGACTCCATGGGGAGATGGAAGCAGCATTGAAACTGGAATAATGCAAATAGAAACTGTGCCAAGGGGAAATGTTTTTCATTGGTCAGCATCCTAATTTTTTAGCTCAAACTAAATGCAACATGTGGATTTAAAAAACCGGTAGGATGGGTTTGGTTAGATTGACTTAAGAGTTAAGAGCACAGCGACTAAAACATGGCATCATGAGGTTTATGCAGACACAGTGAACCTCGGCATGCTTCAACAAACTTGATCCTAGGTATTGTTGGACACACCTAAGGCTTAAACTTGTTGTAGCCTGCTGTAAGAACGCTGTTGTGTTGTCTTTTTGACGATTTGTACAATTTAAAATCAGGCTACTCTGAGGCCCTCGTGGTGACAGGTGGAGAAAAGAGCTTCAAGAGAATTGTTATTGTATCTTGTAAATTTGAATTTCACACCTCTGCCAACCTGAGAAGAAGATGTGGCATGAAAAGGGCACTTTGAGGCAAAGTGAGGTGTTAATACTTTATCTGGTCTTCAGAACTAACCAGGAGTCAGGGCTATAGTTTTTACTAACCTTTGTTTTGTGTACTTATTGTCAAATTACAGTCTGTGCGCCCGTGGGTGTTCAAGAGAAAAGGTGTGTGTTTGTCTGCTGTTTCAAAGACACTGTTGTTGCAGAGGTAACCTTGTCAGTGACTATTTGTATGCTTAACAGAAGTTTGAATAAAGTTCTATATATACAAAATATGAAGGGCTATGTTGTTGTGCTGTATTACCACTAGATGGCAGAAAAGCCAACGGTGTATCACCACCAGAGACACCACGCTGTGAATGTGTGGGAAGAAACATTAACCAGTTGAACAAACACACGTCTTTCAATCCTGTGACAATATTGTAGCTTCTTTAATTTCAATCAAAACTGCTAACAAATTAATTTTTTAAGATCCATTTAAATAAAAACTTACAAAACATAGCTTGAAACCTGGGGTCTGTAGGAAATTTGTGATTGTTTGAGTAGAATAAGAAAAAAAATACATATTTACTACACGCCATACCCGAAGAGTTCTTCCCTTCCTGCAGACGACACCCTGACTGTCTTCAGGAGAAAGTTTGATTGTGTTTACGCTGCATAAAATAACAATGCTCATAAATAAAAATAAAAAACACAGACTTAAATAGGTAGAATACTGACTTTCAGCTGCACTCGAGCTAGAAACAAACTCCCTGTCGTGTTTACTTGTGTCCGTCGCTGCAGGATTCAGCTGCTGTGGTTTACTGTCATGTTGAAGTGAGGTAGATCATTGGTTTTCATCCGTGTACAAAGTCAAGAACGTCAAGAAAAATATTAAAAGCAAAATACCCAACAGATTAAATAAGTTTTGTTGCATTGCTTCCACCAGCAAAACTACACAGAATACTTGAATACAACTACCACTACGCTTACTCATTCTAATGCTAATATAATAGTTATAAGTGCATGATCTTTGTATCTGTGTGTACCCTGTCTGCACATCTGTCTGCACATCTGCCTGCACAGCTGCGTGGTTAACCTGATGCTCTATGAGGCAGTGACATTGGTTTTCTCAGACACTGGGAAAACAGAATCAGTCGCGTTGTCGATCACATTGAGCCCCCTCCTCCTGTCTTCTGGTTCGGCCGCCCTCATTGGCTGCTGCAGGGGTCCCTGAGCAGTGATAGGCCGAGGCACGGTGGGTGGCGGAGCGGTGGTGTTCTGCAGGGCGTCCGATTGGTTGAAAGAGCAGGTGCCTTCGAAGCTTCTGCACAGCGAGCCCCAGTGCTGCTCGCACTGCCCACGCAGCCGCCGGCTGACCCAGGACCTGACCTCGTCACCGCACTTCAACAGGAAGTTCACCAGCTCCACGTACGGCCTGGAAGGACGAGCACACACAGGAATGAGACGCTGTTTGGAACGTGTGTCAAACTTCAAAAAACTGTTTGTTTGTAGGCAAGATAACACACAAATGTCTGACCCGATTTCCACAAAACTTGGTGGATGTGTTACGAGTCAGGGTAGAAGCCATTAAACTTTGGTGTGGATCCAGGATCCGGTATATGTTTAACAGTTTCACAGATTTCCCTGGTAATAATTGATGAAAGATTTAGGTAACTGATATCTGTAAGTGTGTGCAATTTGGTGCAGCTTGATGGAATTGGAGGGGACTGTTGGGCCTTGTTGGAGCGATGAACTTTACTGAGGTACCTGGTTCACAATGAGACTATTCTCACAGAACAGAGGGTACGTGGGTTTCAAAGTCACCAACATTAGACGACCTGTGCCTGGCAATCTCTACAATCAATGAAGTTTTCATCCCTTAGCCATCACATCTTAATTTTGTCGGTATTGATATTACTCCAGGTATTCTTTTCAACATCCCAGTAATTAATAACATTCCTTTTTTATAGTATTTGTGATATGCTTTTGTCCCACTGTGTGCATTCCATCAAATTGTTCTTTCATGGAGATGGAGTAACTGCAGGCGGAGGGATATAATAATGGAGGAAACATTCACACACAAGAACAATATTCATGCTCCTGAGTCCATGTGTGAGTAAAACAGAGTGACAGTCAGCGGGATGGACAAGGACAGTCATGTCACAGCAGACTGGAAGAGGGAGAGGATTGGAGCAACTGGTAAAAGTATAAATCTGGACGAGGGGGAAGTGGCAGTGGAGGAGACGAAAGAGGGCCAACTCCACAATCCACATCCTATGCAGACATTTCAATATGTCATATAAGGGAAAGGTTTAGCAACCTTAATTACAGCTCAGGTTTGCTGTGTATTTGTTAACTTGTGTGTGTCTCCATCTCACCCTGGAGGAAACATCAGGTGGAACTGGACCAGGCTCCCCGTGGTGTCCATGTGGTCCCTCAGAGCCAGACACAGCTGGTGTTTGGAGTAGCACTCTCTCTGCAGTGAGAACACCATCTCTTTCACCGCTGAGCAGCGCCGGCTCACACAGCTGAAGCGCTGCCGCAGTCCCAGCGCCATGCACCGCAACGCATCCTTCACAAAGGACTTACCCTGGGAGGAGGAGCGAGAGGAAGAGGAGGAGGAGGAGCGAGAGGAGGAATGAATTGGACATTTCTCATAGCATATTTAGCAGAGCTGCATGTTCTGAGCACAATCTGAAGTGGTGTATCAGATTCCATTTTAGAATAAAATAAACCTACGTTCATGTCTCTTGTTTTCTGTGCGACCTGCACCCATTGGACAGAAGCAGCTGTCAGTCACATTGTATCCATGCCCTAATGCATAAGGTTCTTTATCGTCTACTTCAATATAAATGGAACCATTCTTTCCACAAGTAACATCATTATGTATTGAAGAAGACTTGAAACTTCAAATTGAGACCATAAGCTCCTTAGGAAAATGTTTACTGACGTTATAAATCAAGTGAGACAAAGAGTCATTTTCATACTACAGACACTGACTTATTTTTGCAACCAGTGGAGTCGCCCTCTGCTGCTCAAAAGATAAAAGGTTCAGCTTTTCTGCTCTGGCTTCACTTTCCAGAACCAGAGTTGATGTCCATTGTTACATTGAGTCTTTGATTTACTACTAATCAGCTTCTCTCAACTACTTTCTCTCAATTCAAAAGACAACAACTGCTCTTGTTCTTGTCTGTCTGTTGTTTCAATATCAGTTTTATAACCTTGTAGTGCACATTTGTTTAATATGTTTTTTATCTGCATATTTAATATACTTTCACAGGCATGGATGGATCACTGGACGGACAGGGAACAGGCCCAGGGGCCCACTGGGTCAGGGGGCCTCAAGATGAAATGACAAATTAATGTAATGACTACCAAGAAACTAAAGGCCACTAATTTTAGAGATGGACGTCATGACGGCAAGTGAAGCCAAAGCATCTTGATTGCCCTCTAGTGGCTGGCAGCAGTATAGGTCATAAGCCCCGCCTCCTCCATGTAAGCAGATGGGACATGGGTCAAACTAAAAAGTCAAAGTTCACGTCAAATAGATTTTTGTCAAAGATGGTTTCAGTCATGTCTGGTAGTTCTCATCACACTGATGCATGTTCAAGAGCATAGTGTTTGAATCCTTTATATATGACTTCATTTCTAGATGGTGAGGGGAAGTAGAGTCCATTTGTGTATACAGTCTACGCACAAAACAACAGTAAAGTGACACAAAACTACCACAAATACCTCTATTTGAATCTCGGGACAGTATTGCTTGTTACTGTGTGGATCTACGTTATAGTACATAGTCACATACAGGTCCTCACTGAACATCACCCACTGTGCCTGTTCCCACTGGAGACACATTGCATCACTCTCTCACACTTCTATTCTAGTGAAGTAGACAAGCTGTTCCCTCTCTCATTTCACTCCCGCCGTCAGTTTACTCTGTCACCAGTGCCATGCATAACTATCCACTGCTCGCTATGCAACAAACATTCCTCCACAAATGACTGTAATGACTGAGGGGATTACACCGAATACGGACATGCATGTGAATATGTCTTATCTGAATCTGCCCTTGTGTTTCAGGCGTGTTTTCAAGTATCCGAGTGTGTGGAAGGAGGTCGGACCCTCGCCGTGCTCCCCACCTGTGAGTCGTAGCGCCCGGCGTTGTGCAGCAGGGTGAGACAGATGTGGTGCAGCCCTTGGATTTCACAGGAGTTGTTGTTGAAACACTGAAAGGTCCCACAGCCGACGTCCCCGGAGCTCACCAGGCAACTCTGGATCTCCGCTGAGAGACATGGAAACAGAGGAGAGAGTCTTTCAGGTGCCACTGTGGAACGTCACACATCAGGAGGACAACCGTTTAAAAGAAGGGAAATCAACAACCTTGTCATAAAGCATCTGTGACATCAACACACATGAATCGGGCCGTCTTGTTGATTTCAATTTTGTTTATATAGAAGTTCAAACTTGGTTTAGTCAAGAGCCAAAGCGATTAATCGATTAACTGAAATAATCAGACATACTGAGCCTCTCACAGACATTTAGTCATCGGTGTTGATGTTTTCTCATATGAAAACTTTTATTTTCACTTTTGTTTTCAAGTTCTAGATATTTTTGTTGTATTTAGGTTTTCTTTCTCTTTTTAGTTATTTATCTTAAAGTTTACATTGTACATCAGGCCTGGGTTGAGTTTGATAATGACATCTTACGAATCATGTAAATGTTTTACTCAGGATCCCATTGCTGGGATTGGCTGTGGACGCCCACTTGACTCCAGGTACAAGCATAGACTTTAATGAAAGATTGAGACCAGGGTTCTGACTCTAATCAAAACCATTTTTGTTTATAACATTTCTTTCGGGTTAGTGCACAGAAATGAGGGTGTGAGGTAGTTTTTCATATTTCACAGGCTGCACTGTATCGGGCAGGAGGGACCAGGGATCGTCCAGAGGAGACAGTGAGACATGAAACTGTCCAACATCAGTGAAGCACAACCAGGCTGTTACTGAGCCTGGAGCAGTGTTTGAACGGTTATTTAGTTGTTTGTCTTACTTCAACTATTCCATTCTCTGTTTTTGATCATTTTCTGTTTGACTGAGCACATTACTGCCACTGAACCTGAGAAGTCAACATGAGACTCATCACTTTTAGTCTGGATTCTTCATTTGCAGTTAAACTTTGACCCTCATTAGTGCGGCATTGTGTTGTTGTTGTTGTTGTTGTTGTTGTTGTTCCTGCTGAAGTTGCGGGTCTCTATGCTGTGGTTGTGGTTGCTGCTGCTGGTGCAGTGCAGCCTGCAGGCGGCTCAGCTCCGGAGGGAATGTGCTTACACAGGATCGAGCTGCACGGAGCTGCGCATTGAGTTACAAGCCACAGACAGCCCGGACACACTCTCTCTCTCTCTCTCTTTCTCTCCACAGCCAGGCCCGCCACGGACCGACGCACGGCCGCGGCCTGTGGCTGCAGTTTTATACAACAACAGGTTGCATAGAGTGAAAAGCAGCTTTATTCTGAATGATGGAAGAGCTGTGAATGCTCTGCGCACACACAAGAATAATATCAACACACACCTGAGACTAGTATAATTATTAAATATTGATATTATTATCCAAATCACGTGAGAACGTTTATTTTATTATCAAGGCTGCAGAATATTCATCCAGGTTACAAAGCTATAGAGGACGAATAAATAAATAACCTGCAAAAAAACTGCGGTCAAGCCAGCCGACACTCGCGTCTCTGTGGTCAAATCAGCCGACACAGAAATTCTACTGCGCACATATACTAACATTTATGGTAAACGCATCCAAAACGTTTTTTCAAAATAAACTGTTGACATGGAGCATATACAAAATGCATAATTGAAAAGGAAATGGATGGATTATATTCACAAGAAGTATTAATTTCTATGAAAAGCATTTTGACTGTAT